>NC_048599.1:124977484-125229984 GCF_003668045.3 Cricetulus griseus
TACAGGGAAGGGATATTTATTAGCCCAGAGACCGTTGTATCTGATGTCTGTTATTGTTTGTTTTGTTAGTGCCTGTTTATTTTTTCAAACCAGGATGAGCTTTGAAAAGCCCCCAGTTTCACTGTTAATTGAATATAGAAAGTGGCTAACTGTGGTTAGGATGTTTGCAGAACACAGACATAATCACAGGCTGGTCCCCATGAAGAAAGGCTAAGTGTTCTCTCCTGCTGTGGGGTGGTCTGTTCTAGGCCCTGACCACCTTCCATCTGCTTTGCTGTCCTTCCCTAATCTTCAGTGCTCACCTTGTATTTCAAGTACCTTGCATGTTCCACCACAGCTTCTGATTTCCCAGGAGGACAGACAAGGTGTTTACCCCATAAGTTCACACCTGACCTACACTTACCTGTACATTCTGGTCAGCTTCTTATCACTCTAGCAAAAATGTGCTAGGGTTTTAAACCTTCCCAACCTTTGATAATCAGATTAGAAACACATTTGCTTTCCTACCTGTGAAAGAAAGAAATAGGAATAAGGCTGCATATATATCATTTCCCCATGACTGCAATGCTGGGTGGTGAGCTGTCTTTTAGATTTTGGGTTGTTATGGAGTTTAGAATATTTGCATATATATAATGAGGCATCTTGGGAATTAGATCCCAAATTAAATTTTTGTGTGTGTACTTTTTACATACATACACACTGAAGTAATTTAGTACAAAAATTTTACTGCATCTGATTTTTTACTATGAGTCATCAATGAAATTAGGTGTAGAACTTTTCACTTAAGATTTGGTATTTTCACTAAAAAATTTGCACTTTGGAGGATTTTTAGATTTCAGATTAAGAATGTTCAACCTATATTAGAAACAGATACACATACACAGCTCAAGACAGATGGCATTTGACTGACAAATGTAATCTGAAAAATTATGATAGGCTGGTATTTTCTAATAAAAAATTAGAAAGTTTATGTATTTGAAAATGTTATTCTTCAGAAGAGATTTTCATGCTCTTTAGTTTAGCTCCCCTCAGTGTGTGTGTGTGTGTGTGTGTGTGTGTGTGTGTGTGTGTGTGTGTGTGTGTGTGTGTGTGTATTTGAACCTAGAGCCTAAGATATGCTAGGTAAGAACTCTATCTCTGAACAGTATTCCCAGGCCTTTTTTAACTTCTCATTTTGAGACAGGTCTCACTCAGTTTCCACTTGAACTTACTTTGTAATCTTGAACTCATGATCTTCCTGTCTCAGTTTTGGACTACACAGAAGTATGTAGTCAGAATATTTTTTCTAAAACACAAACCCAGTCATGCAGCTCTTTAAAAAAAAATCTACACAGCCAGGACCCTAGGGCTCTTCCAGCATTTTCTTTCATGCTTCCTTTCACCCCTAAGCCTTACCATGCACTATTCTGCTGTACCTAACACACCTACATATTCTCATGTATTACATATTTCCTTTGCCTAATTTCTATTCATTTTCCACTGATGGTGCTTTAAGCCTTCATCCCCATAAAGAGTCATCAGACATGTGATGTCCTCCGCCCTGTCCCTTACAATTACCATACTTACATGTTTGTCTGTCCTCTCCATCAGTTAAGTGAGGACACAGAATGGGCCTGTCTTGCTTACCAGAATCTCCATTGCTTCACACAGGGTGTCACACACAACGGCACTTAGCAAAGATTTATTAAGAGAATGAATATAGCAATGATACCTCTAAGATCTTCTGATTCGATTCTGTGAGAATTGTTGACAGGATAACCAAAAGCTACCAATACCTGAACAAGGCAACTGTAGGGAACTATAATGGTCCCCATTGGCAAACTAGTCTTCTTCCAAGGAAAGCTTCTACACACCCACCTTGAAGCCTTTGACTCTCCCTAGAGACCTTAGTATTATTCTATATGGGCTATAGGTCTTCTCCTAGATTCTGAGCCACCTGTACTTAGGTAACTCTTCTAATCCAGTATCACTGTCATGATTATCTTGGGTCTCATGTTTGAGCAAGTACATCCAATTTGAAGCCCAGTGGCACTGTGTCCAAGGACAGCTATGAATGCAGCCCAACACATTTATAGATGATATCATACTGCAGTGTCAAATGATGTTGGACAACCCTGAAAAGTATCAAGTTCAAAGTGGGGCTGATAGTAATATATTGACTTCCTTAACCATGAAGGATCAAGACACATTCATCTGGCATCAATTTTGGCTGCTTCTGGAATCAGTTTACCCACTGTTATGTAATGCAAGTCTGTCCATAGTTTACACAGATACATGGTCCCAAACTGGCTCAATTTAGGGAGTGTTTTGTTTGTGTTTTAAAATTTTAATTTAAACCTTTAAACTCATCTGCTTCAGCAGATATTTAGTACTGTCTGGAGTCACTGTTTGCTACAACTTGGAATAGGATGATACTGTCACTTAGAGGGTGAGGGAAGGGATGCTGTGAAACGTCATACAAATACAAAATACAAAATACAAAAGGTAGCCTCCTCAATCAGAAATGACATGGCCCCAAATGTCACTAGTATCAAGGCTAAAAGCCCTGTGTTGAGGTGACTAGATTTTTGGGGAACAAGAGGTAAGGCCTATTCATTGATGTCATACTTTCTAAGACCTATGGGAGCAAAGCAGAAAAGAGTAAGTCGCCAGGCAGTAAGAAGGCGAGGGCTCTTCCCCTGCTTTATGTTTGAAAGAAAGATTTGTAGGCTGTCCCTTAAGTAGAATAGTTGTCTTGGGGAAATTTTTCTACATGGATCTGTAGGGGAAGATGTAGCCACGCCTACTTAGGGGCTGGCTACAGGTGTGCCTGACCATGCTTGTGAGGGCGTGGTCAGAGTGACGTAGTGTGACTGCGTTTGCTCTTTCGCTTTCACTCTGCATCTTGCTGTACAGACTGCTGACCCACCGGCTGGCTAGGTCGCTTTGTAAGTAAGGCTTTTCCCTATTAAATACCCTTATATTTCTACCTGACTCCGTATTGGTAATTTCCCACTATATCTGGTGTCAGAAGTGGGATCTGATATGTGTAATATACATAGGATTACTTCTGTTTCTGATGGTTTCCTGTAATTGTAAAAACAGAGAAGTTAATTCTGTATTATCAGGAACAAATTCTGCAGTCTCAATGTGTAACACGACTCTCTCTCTGCATATTGGGAATCAGTAACTATATTAAGAGGTTCTGTAAAATCCTTAAGTACCATGAGAATTGCATATAATTCTGCCTTCTGTACAGATGTATATGGACTCTGAACTACTTTACTTACCTCACCTGTTTTATAACCTGCCTTACCTGATTTGTTGGCATCAGTGTTAACATAGATAGTTAGGATGTGACATAAGCAGATTGTTGTATCTTCTCATATTTTACCTTTATGATTGTTAATTTTGGATACTTTAAACTGTTAAGTTTTAATCCTCTTTTAGACTAAAAGGGGAATTGTAGGGGAAGCTGTAGCCACGCCTACTTAGGGGCTAGCTACAGGTGTGCCTGACCACACTTGTGAGGGCGTGGTCAGAGTGACGTAGTGTGACTGCATTTGCTCTTTCGCTTTCACTCTGCATCTTGCTGTACAGACTGCTGACCCACCGGCTGGCTAGGTCGCTCTGTAAGTAAGGCTTTTCCCTATTAAATACCCTTATATTTCTATCTGACTCCGTATTGGTAATTTCCCACTATATCTGGTGTCAGAAGTGGGATCTGATATGTGTAATATACATAGGATTACTTCTGTTTCTGATGGTTTCCTGTAATTGTAAAAACAGAGAAGTTAATTCTGTATTATCAGGAACAAATTCTGCAGTCTCAATGTGTAACACGACTCTCTCTCTGCATATTGGGAATCAGTAACTATATTAAGAGGTTCTGTAAAATCCTTAAGTACCATGAGAATTGCATATAATTCTGCCTTCTGTACAGATGTATATGGACTCTGAACTACTTTACTTACCTCACCTGTTTTATAACCTGCCTTACCTGATTTGTTGGCATCAGTGTTAACATAGATAGTTAGGATGTGACATAAGCAGATTGTTGTATCTTCTCATATTTTACCTTTATGATTGTTAATTTTGGATACTTTAAACTGTTAAGTTTTAATCCTCTTTTAGACTAAAAGGGGAATTGTAGGGGAAGCTGTAGCCACGCCTACTTAGGGGCTAGCTACAGGTGTGCCTGACCACACTTGTGAGGGCGTGGTCAGAGTGACGTAGTGTGACTGCATTTGCTCTTTCGCTTTCACTCTGCATCTTGCTGTACAGACTGCTGACCCACCGGCTGGCTAGGTCGCTCTGTAAGTAAGGCTTTTCCCTATTAAATACCCTTATATTTCTATCTGACTCCGTATTGGTAATTTCCCACTATATGGATCTCTAGCACAGATCATTAAATCTCTTATGAAAATCTCACAATGTGAGGTATTTAGCACAGAGTTCAACAGTCTTGCATGTAAAAGGGGTCTTAGGGAAACTGGAACCATATTTGTTTTTCACACTGAAAAGTTTCAGGCTATTTTGTTTTTCTAATAGTATAATCATCTGGACAAAAATATCCATTTGAAATGTGAGTGAGATGTAAACTACTACCCTTCTACACAGACAGTCCAATGCATTTATACTTAATTCATGAAGGCATAATGTTACAAAACACATTTGTATATTATGAAGCCATATGGCATCAAATTTTCCAATTTATAGACAACTTTGTATTTACATAACAAATTATTAAATCAACCATATTTCAGGTTTATAAAAGGTCATTGAAGTACACACACAGTGTGTATAAAAGCACATAAGGCTGATCATACATGTTTACAGTAGATACAAATTAACTTTCATATTTGGAGATAATACTTTCAACATTTTTTTTCTGTTACCAGACTCCCCATTGTAAAGCAGGATTTCCCATGATTCCACTGTTTACTCACTTTTAGATTGTTCACACACGAATTACTAATGTTCTTAAATCTTTGGCTAATGCAAACATGAGAGAGTGAATCAAAGAAAAAGATAAACTAACTTGACTGGTTTCTTTTGTTCATATCCTAATACAGGAACTTACTTTTATGTTCTACAGTGAAGAACCTTGAGTCTTGTATTATGTCACTTGGACATAAATAGTCAAAGGAAACAGGTATTAGTTGAGATTTAGAATCTTGGCCTTCTTTTCAGATAGAATAGTCCTAAGCATCCTACCAAGTCTTAAATCCTAATGCAAAATTGCCTGTGATTCGAAAGAGAAGACTGCACACTGCATGGAAGGTGACCACAGTTAACAACAATGTGCCATTACCATCTGAAAGGAAAAAAAAAAATCACCTCTGAGAAGCTTCAGAAAATGTACAGAAGGTGAGCCACCAGCTTCCTCCCACACTGTTGCTGCACTATAAAGTAAAGCCATGTCTACTTTACAGACAGACAGCAAAACTCCACATCAGGGTTTTATACAGGATTAAATGTAGCTCATGATATCATATGGGATGATGTTCTTCAAGCATTTTCATTCAAAGTGCAACTGTAAAGTATGTCTAAAAAAATCTTCCTTTAAAAAGATTTTTAAAACCAGTCCTGGACTGCCTGGAATACTATAAGACAAATCACACAAGGCTTTCTTAGTTAATATTTAAGCATTTGGAATGATCTGTTAAAACAAATTAGATGTGCAGTTTATTCTCTGTGTGCTTCCCAGAACTGTGAAGGGACAGAAAGTAAATTGTGCTTCCTTTGCTTATTAGGACTGTTATGTTCTCTAAAGGAAAAAACAAAACCTTTTTTTCATTCTTTCCCAATGCTTGATTTTTTTTTCCTTTAAAAAAGGTTATTTTTGCCTGGCGGTGGTGGCACATGCCTTTAATCCCAGCACTCGGGAGGCAGAGGCAGGTGGATCTTTGTGAGTTTGAGACCAGACTGATCTACAAGAGCTAGTTCCAGGACAGGCTCCAAAGTCACAGAGAAACCCTGTCTCAAAACAACCAGAAAAATAAATAAAATTTTTTGAAAGGTTATTTTAGGAAATAAAAATTTTACCAACATAGAAGGGTTAGGTTTAATTTAAAAATAAATTGGCTTCAATAGAAAGAGAAGGAAATATGTACATGTTTACGGAGGCAACCATATCTTGCACCCACAGCAAAGCCACAGCATTCTGGAGGTCATGGCAGAAGCAGATTATACTTGGTTCCCTGGTGTAAAGCATACCATGGTGCAAATGGAACTCATTCAAAATCCCCAAAGAAGGTGTAGTAAAGCCATTCTACAGAAGAAATGGCCAAGGCTACGGATGTCTTCTGTTCAGCAACTCATAACACATGCAGATACATGGACCATATCAACATGCCCATGTCTCTCTGAGAACAAACAACTATGGACACATACAGGAAGATTCAGGCTGATGCCAAAGAAAAACATCAGTGGTTTAAACAAATCCATCAACTTGTAACAAAAACATGCCCACTACATGACACAAAAGATTACTTCGGTGACTGTATGATGGCTTGGGCAGTTGTGAGACTCTCCTTCTGGCACCCCACCCCCTTCCCCAAAGACAAAATGAACATACCCACTGTAGGAATCACAGATACTGCAGCCATTAGTATTTCATCAGGCTTTTGGGTAAGAGTTAGGGTGGGGACAGAACAGACAGAAAGACACAAAAGATCTGGGGGGAAATCTCAGAACTCTGATATCAAAAGTTAGCCTGGTGGGGGATGGGTGTGGTGGTGCCTTTAATCCCAGAACTTGGAAGGCAGAGGCAGGAGGATCTCTGTGTATTTGAGGCCATCCTGGTCTACACAGCAAGTTCCAGGACAGCCAGAGCTACATAGAAAGACCTTATTTAAAAGAAAAAAAGGAAATAAAGGGGACTCTGGTGTTGTGTTGTGTACTGTGTAATTTGGCCCCCAAGAAACAACTTGAGTTTTGTCTCCTTTTTCCTGAGTTACTGGACCTCTGTTACATGACGGGACTGAGGAGTTTAAGACGAGGATTAGGAAGTTAGTGGTATCTAGGAGTCCAGAGCCTGGTAGGGGAAAATCTCCCAGCAGCTGAGCACTGGGCTACAGAGTGACCAGGGCTAGAGGACAGGCAGTGCTCTCTGGGGTTTTGGGTAGAGGCTGGTTCTAAGAAAGAGGGATACCAGATCCCTTCTTTTGACAGTCTCCAACTGAGGTGGTCTGACATTTTGTTTATGCCACCATCACAGAGAAGTGGGAGACAGGAGACACCGTGCTCCGTTATTATTCATTACCTTGGACTTTATGATGGCTCACAGCTTTAGGTTTGTGTATTTGCAATGTAGTCATTTTCTACATTTATTCCACATTTTTCTTATTTAATGTTACATAAATAATTTGGTTAATAAGACATAACCCACATATTTCAGCAACATTTATATATATATATATAAATAATCTGTGAATGCTATAAATAATTCTTTAAATAAAATAAATCTGATGTGTTACATAATACTGATAAAAATTACCATGGCTCATAATTTTGTAAGCTGCTCTCCCTTCTGTATAAATTGACACTGATGAATGATATGAAATGCGATTTGACTAATTTTTTCCACTACAAAAAATATGAACATCACCCTTGACTGCTAATGGTTGCAACGTGTGGCTCTTGCCTCCATGTGTGGAAATAAAGTTTTATCTTGTCAGATTTTGTCTGCAGAAAAAAACTTTGATGCTGAGCATTGCTGGTAGAAAGCCAGCTAGTTCAACAGATGGTTATTAAGTATCTCCTAAATAAATGATTGAGTAAAATAGTTCATCTAAGTGTTTTCTAGATTTTATAAAGCCTTTTCTGTTTTAAAACTTAGCTTTTAAAAATGCCTAAATGAAATAGCCATATCGCTTTTCCAAGGTAGGAAAGGGGATAGAAAGAGCATAAGAGCCAGTGCATAGGAAGATGTCTTCTGCATATACCATAGCTATTTCCTTCCTTGAAATCATGGCAGCTGTGTTTATCTGCACAAGACATACACATGATTGAACATATCAATATTTCATCATGGATGGTGGAGGGGCCCATGTCTGCTGGGGGATGGGTTGTCATTTTCCCTTCTGGTATATCCACTGAGAAGTTGCCTTGCTCCAGTAAATAACCTCCCACCCATGCTCAGGCAAGAAACTAGTCATATTCACACACAGGAAGACATGAAAATAGGAGGGGGACTCATTGTAAAGAGGGAGGGGGATAAAAGATAAGGAATGCAGATGGGGAAAATGACTCGAATTCATTAGATAAATATGTGAAACTGTAAAAGAATAAAATTGTAACAAATGGTTGAAGTTCTGAATTCTTGATTTAGGCCCATGAGCCCTCATCCTTTCAGAAATTTGCAGGCTTCCTAGACACGAAAAGCTGAGTCTAGTGTTTCTGTGAAATGCTCTTGCTAAAGAGACTTCATAAGTGGACACCCAGGGTGTGCAGTGTATGCCATGATTTGTGTATTATATCATCATGCCTTTTCTCTGCTGTTCAATACAAAACCAGCATCTGTTACATTATCATAGAAAAGCATTTAGGTCGTATTTTTATTTATCACTTTACACTGGTAGTCTCTGGTAGGTGTACTCCATAGAAACCAAAGATTTTTGTACACTATTTCTTTGTACAATAAAAGATAAAGTGTGCATTAAGTATGCTTGTACATGACAATATTGTACAATATTTACATTTCTAATATCGCCATGAAATTCTGCATTTTTTATATACAACACTGAAAATTCTTCAGAAACGTTTGGACTATTTCTTATAATCACAATTTTAGTATAATATAAAACATTTCTCAGCAATCACTTGACCACTTATCACTTTGTTCATACAGGGATTTTGATTGTTTTGTTTTGTTTTCAACATTCATTTTCCTTCCTGATCAAAACACATCTCCATTGTTGCTCCTTTTAGCACCCTGTGGTGGTGGTAGCTATCTGCCAGAGTTTACATTCTGATCTAACCATGGTTGTATCAATACCTACATACAGATGTATCTGTGCATGCTCCTTTAATAACACTATGTGTCAGTGGAACAGTCTCTGTTATCTGGAGATCTTCCTCCTCTTGGGCTTGGGGGGCCTCATTTGTCTGTCACCCTGTGGGATTTGGTGAACCTGGAAATAAGGTGGAACAAAAACAACAGGGAGATTGAAATCACTAACAACATACGACTTCTGACAAAGAAACAGCAGAAAACACTCTGCTTCATTTTCAGTCACTGATATCCAAAGACACTTTAAAGATTTATGAAGACCTAACTCTGTACACTGTCTCCACAAGGCTTGAATAGTAGTAGAAACTGATAATCAAAGTGACATGTATAAGACTCTACTGAAGACTGAAGCACAGTTTGAGCTGGGGAACTACCAGCCAGAGATCTCTGGATCAACAATCTCACTACGGAGAGTTGGGTAAATGCATACCGAATATGCTTGTTTCCTCTTTATCACACCACTGATTTTATAACTCCTACAAAATGTCAAAGATCAGAATATCTACCTGTAGCTCAGCCCATGAGAAGAATCAATATGGACAACAGAATAGCACTACCATTCATTGTTAAGCCTGAGCTTGTATAAGTTGGGAAGAATAACTAACAAAACTCACTGTTATTCACTAATAAAGAAACTAGAAGCATTTAATTCTGTGTGTCACATTGAAAAGTGGTTGAATGGCACCACAGCATTAGATAGTAGATACATGTTGAGGGACAGGAGGTAAGTCATCAGGTCTCCCAAGTAGTAACATGGCTTCTGATGTTAAAGAAAGGAGGAAGACAAAGAAGACAGAGTAGACCTAAAGCTGTGGCCAAAGTGTTTAAAACTGGCATTTGCAAACCAAACCAGTGTAGTACTTGCCAATTCCCACGTGTAAATTCTACCATTGCCAATTTTACCTAACAACATGATGTCACAGGACTTAGAGGTAGAGAAAGAACCAGTTGGGTTAATTACGTGCTTTAAATATAATGTTTAAGGGTTAGGGTCTAACTCAGTTCTCAGTGCTTGACAAGCATGCTTGAAGCCCAAGATTCAATTCCCAACATCGAGCAACGAAAACTTAAGGGGGAAAGAGAGATGAGAAAACTTTTGTCAATTTCAAGAATATACCGACTGACCTCTCATTTTCCTTCTGCTATCTCAAAATTAAAATGTTTTGTGCAAAATTCTGTTGGTGTAAACTGATAGCCTTTGTTGTTGCCTAAACTTTCTTTTTCGTTGCTGAATATTTTGGTTACATTGATTGCCACTGCTACTCACAGTCAAATGTAGAAAGCTGTGGTTGGGACCTCACCATATTGCAGCTGACACTTAATGAACCTTTGTAAGAAAACTAAAGTTTCGTTTATCTCAAAAAAAAAAAAAAAGCCATAGCTAATGCAGGCTCCTTTTTCATAAATGCTTTTTTTTTTTTTTGTATCAGACTTTCCCTTGTGTAGCAGTTTAGTATTGCTATGAGAGTTATTTCACAATTTCCAAGAGAGGTTTCCAAAAAAGTGTTAATGCAATTTACTTTCAAAGAAACACAGTATAATGAGAAAAATAAATTAACTTACAGTCCCAGACATTTTGTCCAGTTCACTCATGGCCTCATGAATAGCAGCTTCTAAATGGTTATTTAGCTTTCCACTTCTGGAATTAATAAAAACAACACACCAGATTAACAAATAAAAGAAAGAAAAGCCTTGGTTTAATTCTTTAATCAGAAAACAAATATGTCAATTCTACCAGAAAGCCAATCTAGAATCACGTTTGGAAAATTCAGGTCATAACACATCACTCTGGAGTTCCCACCACTGAACGCTAACAACTAAAGTCACAAAACCACTAAAAATGATGAACCCAGGAAGCTTACCCCACCATGTCCTTCTTCTGCATCCCGGTGAAGAAGGTTGGGTCAGGGGCTCTGTGGCCTCCAATGCAACTGCTTCTAATCTGCAGAATCCAGTCTGCCCCACAGACTTTTTCAGCAGGGAAACAAACTGTGGCTAGGACACAGAGACTGAACTGCAGGCTCTGGCCACTAGGGAGCTCCCTCCACCCTTTCTGGATCATCCCAGCTACGTGGAATTGAGCAAAAAGAAAGCTAAATTCTGATGCACTGTCCAGATAAGAAACAGCATATTACCTTGTCACACCCAAGGCCCAGAGGCTGGTTTCACCACATTTTCCCTTGAACTGAAGTAATGTGATCCTTTCAACACACCCAGAGTGTGATTGTCTCAGGCGCCTGTCACTCCTCTGCCTATTGTTTTCCCACTCAGCATTCCACTTCATGTATTCCGTGAATGACACATGCCATTTTTGAAACTGATATGGATGAAGCTGTTGTGCCCATTACTGTAGTCAAACAAATTGATCTTCTTTATGGCTATACATCCTTTCACCTACCTTCTTTTCCCTCCTCATCTATACAAATAAATCTCACTCTCCCATCTTCTGAATATGCAGGCAATCTATTCCCAACAGGATATTTGACAGGAAAGTGGCTGAAGCAACCTCCTACAGCAGGCTACTGTTAGCATGTCTTTGCAAGAGTTAAGTCTTATCTCAGCATCTACATGGAGATTGGAGATTGATACTTGTGGGAGGAAAGACAATTCAACTTCAGTGGAACGCCTTTAGATGAAGTCTTTCCATTTACCAGAGTGCTCCCAAGGTTTTATCCTCAATACACAATGACCTGATAATTCCCAAATTTTGTTTTTTCCTGTGCCTTACAGATTCTCTGTTATCCATCTTTGAGCATTATACTTCTGGGCACACCAGGAATGCTACATGTATTTGCTAAGTGGATTTGTCCAAAGTGAACATAAATGGTCCTATATCTTAGTAAAAGAAATGTGCACGTAAGTCAGTTCAACTGAAAAGAAAGATTAGCCTATTAACCAATTATAAGGATAATATCAACAATTCCCTCTACATTTTGCTGGTCTTATAAGCCATCCATCCATCCATCCATCCATCCATCCATCCATCCTTCTATCTAAACATTTTCCCTACTAATTAAAACAGTAAAAAATGCAGATAAGTAAAGTTCAGAGAACAAAATAATCCCAACATACCCACTCATCAGAATGGATTGTTAATAAATTATGTGTCCTTACTAAGTATTTTTTATCAAAAAGATAAATCTGGTATTTATACTTGGTGACTATTCTCAGTCACATTCTCTCCCATATGCCTCCCCAGCTTATGTTTTATAGGATACAACCATGGACAGAATTGCTTTATGTATTTATACATACAAAAAAGCTGTGATGACACACAGTTCATCTTTTTCCATTACTATATTACTACTACTATTATTATTGCTACTATTACCATAATTTTGAGGCAGGATCTTGCCAATGTAGATCAGGCTGGCCTAGAACTCTGAAGCCTCTTCCTCCGTGCTGGGATAAAGACATGCACCACCATGCCAGTATTCCTGTATCATTATTTTTGGGCACTATTCAAGTTGATATAAGTTTTTCATTCTTTCTACGCAGTGCACAGCATTTGTGCATACTTCCTGTTCTGGTTTTGTGGACTCCTACATCTTGTGAGGTCACTCTGAGTTGTTTTTCCCATGATGAGTTTGATAAGTGTGATCCAGGATAGCTAGGAAGAAACTCAAATCCATGACTCTAGAACCATCTATGTTTGGCTAAGGTTGGGCTAGGATCTCATTTAAGGGCTATTTGGTGAGACTCATGGTAAGAGTCTCCATGGACAAACTGCCCAACATTGTCACACTTTCTCCAGTGCATTTAATAGGTTTATCTTTGTCTTTTGGATTGGAAAATAGGTCTTTAAATTTTTTCAAAACTTAAAAAAACTTATGCATATGGGTGTTTGCTTACAAGTAAGTTTGCACACCATGTACATGCCAGGTACCCTCAGAGGCCAAAAGAAGGTATTGGATCCCCTGGGACTAGATGGCTGTTAGCTACTGTGTGGGAACAGAAACCCCAGTCCTCTGGAAGAACACCCAGTGCTCTTAACTACTGAGCCATCTCTCCTGCCCCATATGCATTTATGTTTCAAGGATATTTAGATTTTATGTATTTTGATTATAACATATTATGGAAATAAAGTTGACTACACCTAAAAAGTTCTAAGTAGATAAAAAGAAGAAAAACATTTCATTTAAAAAATCCATCATGGAACTGTGTTCTCTTCTCTTGGACCATTTTTTTCAAAAATGTATTAATTTATTTAAGTCTGAAAGTGCACAAGCCATAGTGTTGAGGTCAAAGGCAAGGTTGTGGGAGTTGGTTCTCTCCAACCACATGATCTTAACTCAGAAAGCACATTTACCCACTGAGCTGCTTCACTAGCCCTCCCTTGAATCTTAATAGCAAAAATACTATTTATTGAAAGACTTATATTTGCTAAGAATTGTGTTAGATCTTTAGGTATCATCTCATTTAATCTTTACAGCAATCTCATGAAGTAGATATTGTGATAACTGCATGTGTATAATACTTTGTGTTTTTTTTAGGTGAAAAGAGTGAAATCAATTATAATTATGTAATTAGGAAAACATATATTTAACTATAACTTTCCAAAGTAAGAGTCATGATTCTTTCCAACAAAGAATACAATAACATTATGATGAAAGTACAGAAATGACTTAATGACATTACTTATTGAGTACAAAGTCAGAACACTAGGACCTCATTGTTTACCCAATTATTAAAAAATTATTGTAAAAATATATGCAACATGGGCCAGTGAAATGGGTAAAGACACTTGTTATCAAAGCCTGACGACCTGAGTTGGATCACCAAAACAAATGCGGTGGAAGAAAAGAACCAACTCCCACAAGTTGTCTTCTGATCTCCACACAATTGTCATAGCATGTGCATGAATCGCAAGTAAATAAAATAAAATATTAAATGCTAATTTAGACCAAACAGCACAATGTTCTGTTTGTAATAAACTGACACTAGATGGAGAAATGACTAGTTTTGGAAAGAGAATAAACATACAGATGCGGAGCATGACATTATTTGAAGGCACCATGAGAGTCAAGAGGCAAGACAGATTTTTCTAGCTTTCACATCTACAGACCAATTCCCACAGTATTTGTGCTTGGGACAAATGAGCTTAAAAGAGGAAGAGAAACATCCATGAGTTCTTAAAGGAACAATTAGTCAAATTTTGGTCTTCCAGTTCTGAGAGCCTTCCTGTGGAGTCTTTGCTAGTATTCTTTATTTCCTGCTGACATTTAATAATAAACATTTTTACTAATGGACACTCTAAACCCTAATTGATTAAGCAATAGGCATCCATATAATCACATTTCTAGTCACTAATGGAGATAATTGCCACTTCTCTTTTGACGATATTGCCACGTATTATCTTTATCTTTATTAATTAAAAAGAATAAAAGGCCAGGTAAAATATGTGAATGATACATGATGTAAGTGTGAACTGAGAATTAAGTATGACTTTGTCCACAACTCCTGCTAGTTCTCCTCCTCCTTCTATCACTTTTCCCTCCCAACTTCATGTGCCGCTGCTTCTTCTTTTTCCTCCTCCGCTTCCTCATTCTTCCTCTCCTTCCTCCTCTTGTAATCCCATTGAGTACACTTAGTGCTACCTATATGTACAAGGATATAAGACCATTGGCTAAAGCATGGGTAGACTCTCAGGGGACACAACCCTTAAGAAAACTGACTCTACCTGCCTCCCAGCCATCTGCTGGAATTTTGGCTATCCTGCTTCTGTCACCAGTTATAGCTGCTGTGTATTTTGTGTGCAGTCATGTCTGGCAAATGCTACTTCACTGCAGATGTTCAGTAGCTCTGGCTCTTAAAATCTTTCTGTTACTCCCTCTTCTGAGATGAACCCTGAACCTTGGGAGGAAAGGTGTGATACAACTGTCTTATTTAGAACTGAACACTTCACAGTCTCTTATTCTTTATATGTTGATCAGTTTTTGTGTCTCCATACCAATCACCATCTACCAAAGAGAAGTTTCTCTAATGAGAGTTGAGAGATGTATTAATTTATAGATGTAGATATCTTAGAACAGTTTATTACTATGTCCATTCAGCAGAATAATAGTAGTAGGTACTTCCCTTGGTCCTGTGACCTAGCCAGCCATGAGATTTTGGTCCAGTTAGTGGTACCAGGCATGCATTATGTCTTGTGGATCAGGCCTTAAATCTAATTTTAAAAAGTGGTTGGTTACTCCCTAATACCAATGCCACTATTGACTAGTGAATTTGTATTGCCAGGATGTTCATTTTTGTAGTTTGCTTGGTTCACAGCTGGGTAATAAAGTGGGTAATTTTTTCTCCTAGTAGTCTACATAGAATTTTTTATCTAGCACTATGAAAGCTATACAGTAGGAATGAAGCTTTCAAATTGGCACCAGCTTGATTTATACATGTTCCATAACTCAAGTATGTGGTGGCATTTCTCAGTTTTAAAGTGAAAATATATTTGGCTTATTTTATCATTTACCATTTTCCAGCTTTATAAGATATCAGGTAAAGAAAAAGATTTGTATACATAGAAGGTTGGATCCCCTTGTAATTGAAAATAATAATGTATCTAAAAGCTTTGGGATATTTCTTTCATAGAAGCACTTCTTTAAGCAGAAGATTAGCCTAAATTAAGTGTTAAAATTTACTAATTCTTATGGTTAGGATGTAACTATTATGTCAATCTAAACATATACGATATTGTTGTTTAAGATATTAATGATTAAAATGATTACATAAAATTCTAACTATTTACTTGTTTCAACTGGCAAAAATACTGGATAATATATTTCTTTACATATGCCAAGTACTATGTATAAGGCTCTCTATATTACCTATGTTATAACAATCCTAAAGAAAGAATTAATATGCACATTTTCGAACTGTTGAATTTAGGCTCATAGAGATTAGGTAACATACTCAGAGGCATACAACTATGAAACAACAAAAAATAGGATATGAATCCAGGTCAACAATCAACCTTTTAACTCTCTAAACACTTTTCCTTTTCAGACCTTTCCTCTTCTGAGTCTACAACAATACTTACATCTTGGTTATCATTGTGGTTTGAATGCAAAATGTTGTGCATATGAACACCTAGTCCCAAACTGTACTGTTGTTTGGGAAGGCTGTTAAACCTTTAGGAAGTAAGTGGACTACTGGGAGACATGCCTTGAGGTTTTAAGCTTTCCTCCACTCCCTGTTGACTCTCCTTCCCGTGTGCTGATGCAATGTGACCAGCCAGCTTTCAGTTCTTGCCACTAAGCCTTACCAGTCTGTGGTCAAGTATTCCTATCAGGATAGTTGTGTCCCTCTGGAACTGTCAACCAGAATAAGCCCTTTCTCCCATGAGTTGCTTTTGTTAGGTATTTTTCTCACAACAACGAGAAAGTAACTCAAAAATCTCCTGTTGTAGTTCTGGTGAGACGGGCCAGTTGCTCAGAGAACTGTTGCTCCGATAGAGGAGCCAGGCTCAGTTTCTTGATGCTGTGAACCATGAGTAACTTCAGTTCTATGGGATCTGACTTCCTCTTCTGACCGCCACAGGTACCAGGCACATACATGGTGTACATACAATGCAGGTAACACACACACACACACACACACACACACACACACACACACACACACACACACCACCACCACCAACAACACCAACACCAACTATAAAAATAAAGACAGCAAACAAACAAACAAACAAAAAACAAAAAATAAAACACCCCACCTTTACTGTGGTTTCCAGGAAAACTTCACAGGAAGAGTAGGGAAGAGAGTAAACATCTGTGACATCCCCTCTTTACTTCCTTATTTTATTCCATAACCCATGAGTATTTTGTATATCATCAAACTAGCCTTGCTGTGGTCACATGGCCTCCAAACTACCCAATGCAATGAAGAAGTCTCATTTCTTGTCTTACTGTATGGATCTCTGTTGATTGTTTCAGTCTTTGTTTTCTTTATCTTTCTGAGACAGGTTCTCACTCTGTGTCGTAAACCTCCCAGAGTGCTGGGATACATGCCTAAGCCACGGTGCCCAGCTTCAGTTTTTGTCTTCTAAGGCCCTTTCCTCTTCCCATGGTGGTTCTCCTCTTTCCTGATCATTCAGCCCACTTTCTTCATTTTGTTTAATGTCTAATTTTCCAGCACTCAGTCCTTAGTATACTAGCCTCAGGTTGGCAGCATACCTGTGTATGACTAGCATTTTTACGTGTCAAATACCATTTTCCAGTTTCAGACTTGTCTGTCAGCTACTCCACAGACCCCAAAGTATAACCAACAGTAACTTCCAAATTTCTATTTCAGTTACTGTTTCTACTCCCCCCCCAATCACGCAAGCCCCAGTCCTTGATTGCTTTCCTTCCTATTTTGATTATCACCACATTTTGTTAATTTTACCTCCTAAATATTTCCAGAGCACATTTCTTCTCTTCCATCTTCAGTACTGCTTGGGTTCTTACCCTTCTTCGTCTACTGGCGTGAGCTACTAGAATCTGCCACTAAGACTGTTTTCTAAAGAGTTCTCCTCTTCTACAGTCACATCAATGTGAAAATATGACCACCTGCCTGCTTTGAGCACTTCAAATAAAGCAAAGAGCCAATATATTGGCTCCTGGTTATACTTCCAGCCATACACTTAAAATGTTTTGTTTGATGCATTCCCCAGTTCAGAACTGACATTATCTAAACACTGTCCTACCCGAGCCCATTTTGGCTTAGGTGTCATTTCTAGGAACCATACTCTCTCTCTCTCTCTCTCTTTCTCTCTCTCTCTCTCTCTCTCTCTCTTCCCTCCTACCTCTCTCCCTCTCTGCCTCTGCCTCCTGAGTGCTGGGATTGAAGGTGTGTGCCAAGATGCCCAGCTCTGGGAACCATTCTTTGTTGAGTTCACAGTTACTTCTCTGTTTCTCATATATACTTTTCTTTCTATTTTCACATTTTAATTGTGGGTTCTTGAATCCGTCTCTTAGGAACTATAGCACTGTGCCTGGCATAGTTTTGTTTTCTAAATTAGGAATAAATAAAATTAGGAATAAACAAATGAGGAAGTAAGTGATTTGGTTCAATATCATTTATCAGTTATGTAACTTTCAACTAATTAGTCAAGATATTTGGGTCTGAGTGTCCTAATTTGCAAATGGGCTCAGCAATTGTGGCTTATTTTGTGATTGGGAGAATAACACAAAACAAAAAAATGGTCATGTATAATGCAAAACCCTGCACTAATGTACACAGGCCAGCCAGCATGGTTAGACAACAGCATGATAAATATGGCTGCATGTTACTACCTCTGCTTCGTGTTTTCTTCTTTCTATCCAATCTGTATGCTAAATTGTATGATTACTTATGATGAAGAGCACTGCTATACAGTCCCATATTAATTCACCACAAACAGGAAACTGGCTCTAAAGAAACAATTTTAAAATAAGTATGTGTTATGCATTACCTTTCAGAAGCCGCTTAAGTGAAATGTAGGGCAAAGGAGAGATTGAGTTAATCTCGAAGCAGTGTTTATAAGTATCTAGAGAAAGTTATTCACTTCTGTGTTACCAACTGTATCTTGCAAATAACCCAAGTACATAGTGTGTTTCCTGGACAGAAGCCTTTGGGTCTTTGACAACAAAAGCACAGGCACCACTGAACACTCACCATGACTCACTATAATGTGTGGCACTGGTATTGCACAATATTCCTCCTTTCTCTTGTGTTAATTTTACTGGTCTTGTCCTACACCCAACCTCTGCAGGGGAAGTGTCACTTCAGAGTAGAAGGCCTGGATATTTTATGGAAGAGCTACTGCTAAGCATATAAATGAAACAGGTATTTTTAAAAGGATGGTAAGTGGGACTGGTAAGTGGTAGAATACTTATGTTGTATATTTACAACACTTTTGAGTTCTATCCCCAGGACCACATATAATAAAAAAAAATCCGATAAAATATCAAAACAAAATCAGCAAAGATTAGGCCTATGTCATAAGGGGTGTGTGTAAGGACCATTTTACAAATGAATAAAGATTAATGTGCAATTTTCTGAAAAAGGAAACATTTATTTAGTGTGTGTGTGTGTGTGTGTGTGCGCGCGCGCGCGCGCGAGCACGCGCGCGCGTGCTCATGTGAGCAGTCCACCTACAACATGGTACCCATGTGGACATCAGAGGACAACTTGTAGGATCTGGTTTTCTTCTTCCACTATGTGGGTCCAGGGTCTCCAGGGACCATCAGGCTCAGGGGCAAGTACCTTTACTGAGTTATCGATCTTTCCAGCCCTAGTATATAATACTTGGTTGTTGGAAGATGGGGAAGAGAACAGGTATGTCAATGACATGGTATAAAATAATTCTCTGTAAACACATACAGAGATACACTGGTTTCTCTACCTTAATGTGAAATGGTTACAATTCATCAACTACCTTATAAGATGCTTTGTAACATTACCTGCTTATCTGTATATTTTATTCATCAAATAACAATCCAGTACAACTTGAATAATAATGGTTCAAAGTTCAATTTCATGTCAGAGTTCTAAGAGAACTTATATTCAAGACCATAACTCAAGTGAAACAGCAGCAAAAGCCTCAACCATCACTTTGACCAGTGGGTAACCTGCTAATGTTTTCACATGTGTATAACAACAGGTACTCCCCTCCCCAGTATTTGAATTGCAAACAACAGACTCACTAAAATGGTGGAGCATATTTAATTGCCATTAAAGAAACATTAATCACATTTTCTTTCCTACCAAGCTAGGAGGTCAGGATGCAGGAAGGAAAGAATGAAGAAGCAAATCCCACATGCCATATGGGCAAATTACATAGAAAATGTCTTTTTGTAATAGCTGGTTTGTGGTGTCCATTATGGTCCTCTGATGAGAAATATCAAAGAACTGTAGTACCTGGATCACAACATGAAACAAATCAGTGAGACTTCACACTCCCTGAAGGAAAGACAAAATGGAAAACCAAAGTGCTTACTTTCTGTTCCTTTTCCGGACTCGGCTGTAGGCTTCTAAACCTTCTGTTAGGGTCTTCAACTTCTCGGGCTCCACCTGAGTGAAGGTATGAAGACCAGACCACATTACCCAGACCTGTAATTGTTGGACATACTTTTTATTCTACTTTCTTGCCAGATAGCAAGTGTGGCACTGGAGAAAGGAGCCCCATCCCCCATCCCCCACCCCCCATCCCCCAGCAAATGTACTGTCCTTCCTCAATTACAGGCAGCTTCTGGGACTTTTACATAGAAGCATTAGTAGAAACGAAAGTCAGTTTGGCTTTGACATTGTCAGTGTTTTGGAAACAAAAAGGCTGGAATTTAAATAACTTTCAATATTCATAATCATATAGCTCACAAATCCTGGCCCACTTTCTCCACTGACTTACACTCTCAGTAGTGGCATCTTTACAGCTTGCAGGGGAAAGGTTAGAGGGATGCTCAGGGTAGAGGGTGAGCTTTGGAGTCAACAGGTTGGATCTGGGATCTTATCTCTCTTTTTAAAACATGAATGATATATTTAAACATTCTTTTAAAAGTTTCAGATTTATTTTATTTCATGTGTATGAATGTTCTGCCTGGGTGTATGTATGTGCATTCTTTGCATGCCTGGTGCTTACAGATATCAGGAGTGGGCGTCAGAGCTTCTGGAACTGGAGTTACACATGTTGTGAGCCCCACGTGGGTGCTGGGAACTGAACTTGGTCCTCTGCAAGAACAAATGCTCTTCACTGCTGAGTTAACTCTCCAGTCCCAGCCTCATTTTTCCTGTTATTAAAAGGCCAGTAACATCTATCCTACAGCTATGTTTTCTGAGATCATTAGAATGAAAGGCCATATTGTACATAGCCTAGTGAAAAGCAATTATTAAGTAGAGTGTATTAGGCACCTCAGAGGCCAGAAAATAAGAAGAGTAGAAGCCATGCATAGTTCTTTGATATAGAAAGGAAGGGCTAAAAAACAAAAAAAATGAGAAAAATGTGTATATATTAAAATGCCTGTGGAAATATTTTGCTATTTTTACTGATTTTTTTTTTAATCAAGCTATTCCTTATCTGTATGCTCGTCACTACCAAGCCACTTTCATATAAAAATTCAGAGTTTGGGAAATGCTTCATGGATAAGAAAATAAATACTTATGAGCAAAGAAATTAGCTTTTGTTTTTAAATTTTAATGACACTCATGAATGTCATTCATAAATAATTTCTATGTGACCTCCTCCTCAGACTAGCACACACTAAGAATAACAAAGTATTTCCACTTTCATGTCTGAGTACAGACATTTCTATGTGTTCAGTCAAGTAACACAAAGGTATTCACTAGTGTAGTTTTGCATTTTGTCTCAAAGAAACCAAGTTTGTTAGAATATGTGCCAGAACAAAAGATGTCTTTGTTCCTGCCACACTTCATAAAGAGATGTGTCCTACTGACCAGCAAAGCCCAGGGAGCTGATTGTATCCACATCTCTGAAATAAAGAAGGCTTCTATGCATAGTATCATATTTCACAGTAAAGTTCTATTTTGTGTGCACATTCATCAAAAGAACACACAATATATTATATGCATTACATTTATGGACCTATAATATAGTTACAGTCTTGATTTTGAGACCAGGTTTTACTATACAGTTGTCTCACTGTATAGCTCATGCTTAACTCCACTTATTTTTAAATGAACTTCCTGCCAATAGGAGGGAAGCCCTCCTGTACAGAAAGATCTATCCCACCCAGGTCTCCCATAACAAGAGACCTCAGAATTGCGATGAGACACAGAATTTAGGTTCACACTTAAACAAAAGCAATGACAATTAGTTTGTTGGCTTTAATTTTAAAAACTTGCTAGGTCGCCTTTAATCCCAGCAGCTGGGAGGTAGAGGCAGGCTGATCTCTGAGTTGCCAACCTGGTCTACAGAGCTCCAGGACAGCCAAGGCTACACAGAGAAACCCTGTCTCAAAACACACCCTCCCCCAAACCAAACCAAACCAAACAGACAAAAACTTGTTATGTCAAAATATTTTTAAATTCTCAATTTATAATTTTAATTAAGAATAAGGGGCAGTTTTGTGCTATTTCATGTAAAGGGAAGTACTTTATCATTTAATATGATAATCATACAAACTAATTTTATTTTGCATATGAGATTGATGAGTTTAAACAATATGGTCAGAATTGAACAGTTTTGTTTCCAGAATATTCAACCTCTGTTAAGTCCAGCATGAATAAAATATAAAATAATTTTATAGCTAAGAAAGCCATTTTAAAAATATATATCCATATATGAATATATACACACATGTATATATAATATAGATCATAAAAAGCTAGGCCACTAGACTAAATTATTTAAAATAAAAATATTGTTTACTGAAATTTAGTAACATGTCCAAATTTATCTTCAATTAAATTTTTTGTTTTATTTGTTTATGTGTGTGCATGCATGTGTTGTTAATACAGCCCATGTATGGAAGTCAGAGGACAATTTGCAGAAGTCAGTTCTCTTCTATAACCATGTGGGTCCCAGGAAATGAACTCAGGTCCTTGGGCTTGGGAGCAAGCACCTTTATCCATTGTGCTATGTCCAATTTTTTTTTGTTTTTTTGTTTTTTGTTTTTTCGAGACAGGGTTTCTCTGTGTAGCTTTGGAGCCTATCCTGGCACTTGCTCTGGAGACCAGGCTGGCCTCGAAATCACAGAGATCCTCCTGCCTCTGCCTCCTGAGTGCTGGGATTAAAGGCGTGCGCCACCAATGCCTGGCTGCTATGTCCAATTTTTAAATGCCTGGATGATTTTCCATGGGTCTTTAACTTTTATGAATTTCATACCTACCATAGTCTCTTCATTTAAATCTGCTTTTGAAGTTCTAAGATACAGTCACACTGAGCTACACTACTCATAAATGGTTCAGTGGCCTTGAGAGAAGAGTAATGGTAGTGGTTTCTGAAACTAAACAAAAGTAAGGTACACACCACTGTGCATTTTTGTAATAAAACCAGGAAAATGTTTATTTAATATATATATATTATATGATATATATATGATATATGTCTATATCTCTCTCTATATGCATACACACTGTATATTGCTTCTGGGGAAAATTCTAGATATTTGCAAAATATTAAAAAACTCTTTAAAAGAATTCCTAAAGAGAGGAACAAAATTATATTCAAATTCTCATCAAATGGAAATCATGCTTAATGATTTAATGAAGACTTCCTTATAAATTAGTTAACATATAAATAAAAACAGGAAAATCAAGCATATAAATATAACATTAAAATATTAAACACACAAATATTTTATAAAACTTATACTGAAGGAGCAAATTATTTGAAGATACTTAATACTTTATAATTATAATTTTAGATTCTTCTACACTTACAAATAAGTTTATTCCTAGCTTAGTGAGAAACTGGTAGAGGACTTTATCATTTTATCTTTGGTTATAATCTCATAGTCTCCTTCTAATAATAATGTTGTCATTAGTAATGACCACCATTGTATAATCCTTCATACATGTCTAACAATTATCAAAAGCAATTTCCAATGCAGTTCTTCACAGAAATTGAAAAAATAATCTTAAAATTTGCATGGCAGAACAAAGGATTCCAGGTAGCCAAAAATACTCCTGAACTAAAAAACAAAACAAAACAACTCTGCTGGAGATATTCATTTTCCTGAAAGCTACAATAACCAAAGCATCATGACACTGGCGAAAACCCAGGCACACTTATTAATGGACTCAATGAGAGGACCCAAATATAGGTCCCAGCCACCTGAATTTTGACAAAGATGACAAAAACCCACACTGAAGGAAAGACAGCATCTTTAACAAATGGCATTGGGGAAACTGGAAACCTACATGTAGAAGAATGAAACTTTATCCTTCTCTTTAAACCTACACATAAATCAACTACAAATGCATCCAAAAGTTTAATGTTAGAACTGAAACTCCAAAGAAGAAAGAGTAGGAAGTACATTTCAGGATATAGGCTCAGGTAAGGATTTTCTGAATAGGACTCTGGTCACCCACAAAATAGGACTGCAGTGGTTTAAATGAGTAATGCTCCCATAGGCTCATATATTTGAATGCTTGCTCCCTAGTTGGTGGAACTGTTTGGGAAGGATAAGGAGGTGTGGCCTTGTTGGAGGAGGTGCACCATTGTAGGTTTTAAAAAGACTCTTTCCACACTCCCAGTGCTCTCTCTGCCTTGTGGGTGCAGATCAAGATGTGAGCTCTAAGCTGCTATGTTGCTCTGCCATCATGGAATCCAATTCCCTGAAACCATAAGCTAAATCAAATGTTTTCTTTTTTTAAGTTGCCTCAGTCATGGTGCTTTATCACAGTAATAGTAATTAATAATGATAGCAATAGTAACTAAGACAAGGACCAACAAGTGGAACTCCATGAAATGCTTCTGTGCTATAAGAGGATTTGACAACAGACTGAAGAGACGCCCCATAGAACCGGAAAAATTATAGCTATATGCCTGACAGAGGATTAGTGTCTAGAATGTGCAAACAACAACAACAACAACAACAACAACAACAAAATACCAGGAAAAAAGCAATTCAATTAAAAAGTGTGCTATGGAACTGGACAGAGTTCTTAGAAACTGAAATAAAAATTATTAGAGAAATTTTAAAATTTTTCATGATCTTTAACTACCATGGAAATGTGAATTAAAACTTTTTGAGATTTCATCTTACCCTAGTCAGAATGGCTCAGTTTAAGAAAATAAAAGCCAACAAATGTTGGCAAGGATGTGGGAATGGGGAACCTTCATTCATTTTTGTTGGGAGTACAATCTGGTACAGCCACTGTGGAAATCAGTGTGGCAGTTCTTCAAAAAAACTAGAAATAGATTTACTCTATGTTTCAACTATACCACTTGGACACAGCCCAAGAGAAGAATTCTTAAGTGCTTGCGAGAAAACTTCAAGAAACCAAGACAAGATTCTTGTGACCTTGGTTTCTTAGAAAACATGGAATTGTTCTTGGAATGTATTTTTATGCCCCTCCTGGTGTAGTGGATAGGACTGAGTTTGCTTCAGCTGTTGTTATTCATATGCCTCTATGGAAAAGCATGTTTTCATCATAAAGACATGTTTTTGTCATGTGCGGCTTGCCCATCCTGTGTGATTTGCCCATCATGTGCTGCTTGCCTTAGTGATTGTACAATTTACTTATGTGACTCCTCTTAACCCCCAGAGTATAAATTGTCTGATGCTCTGAAAAAAAGTTGGCTAGTGAATGAGACTTTAGTCCCCCTCATTTATCAGCTCCACTCTCCCATGTCTCACCAGCTCTAGCGTGATAAACATAACCATGACTGGGCATGTAGATTCAAAAGAATCTGCAGTTACAGAGACTCACGTTCCTCCACTTTTATAGCTGCTCTATTCACATTATTAGGACATGGAAGCAGTGTAGATGCCCATCATCTGATGAGTGGATAATAAAAATGTGGTGCCTGTACACAATGACATTTTATTCGGTTGTAAAGAAAACGAAATCATGAGATTTGCAAGTAAATGTTAGGAACTGAAAACATTATACTGGGGAAGCCCAGACTCAGGAAGACATGTTTCCATTCATATGTGGATCTCAGCACTAAACCTTTAGATTTGTGTGTTTAACCTGGAGTATAATCTAGGAAACTAGAAAGTCTAGGATGATTAGTGGGAAGGGCAAAGAAAGATTTTAATGATCAGGCGTAGTACAACACAGGAGACATGAAGAATAAAAGTGGAAAAATAGGAATGGAGGTTTAAATAGGGGAATGGGAGAGTAGAACAAAGTAGGGAGGAGGATATAGATAACCAGCACTAAAGCTCTTTGGAAAAACAAAAACCTACTATACATAAGCTTCACATATACATATATTCATAGAAAAACATTTAACAGGAGCTACTCTACAAATAGGAGAATGCTCCTCCCAGAAGCCATAGATGGACAAGCAAAAGCCTTGTGCCAGATGTTGTATACTTCCTTTCCAGTTGTTGGTCAGTGGTGGCATCCTGGAGATGCCAAAAAAAAAAAAAAATACAAGATATTGCATGGTTCTTGGTTGTTCACCAAGAACTTGACAGTAAAAACCTATTCATGAAGATTATACCCATTTTGGTCACAGGCTATGTGACCAAATCAAGTTGTTACTAAACAGGAAGCTTCCTTTCTTGACTAGTTTATTATACTACCAGAAGTTCTGTGTAGGCTTTGGTGGGGGCCTGGGAGGAGTCATCAACACACAACAGTCTTACCTAGCTCTGAATCCTATGAGATACAATAACGATCAGTGAGACAAGAATATCCACCACAATTGTGGCATGAATGCTATGGGGGTAAGCATACACTCTCTGACACGATTCAAGAATTGTTCCACAGAAGGAAACACGGGCCTAACACTGTACATCTGGGCAAGAATCCAGGCCCAAGGGTGAATTTACTATTACTTTATTAAATGGGCACACTTCCAAAGTACCCTGTAAATTTCTCTGTTTCTCCCCATAGGTGAGTCTAAGGACAAACAGTGGAGTACTAACTCATATCACAGATTTCATAACAGAAATGAGACATCTGTATTCAAGTTTCCCTTTCTACTCTAGCAGTCTTGGGGTTCTGGGTACTGAAGAATACTATATGTAAAGTTGGAAGACCATGGTGGGGATCTGCCTAAAGAGCCTGTGACTCTTGTCCTTAGCAATGCCTCATCCCTGAGCTTTAGTTCTCTCCTTTGTGTGATGATAAAGATGTACATCATGATCAGTCACTGAGATCTAAATGAACATGAACACACAAATCTGCTTTACAAACATCAAAGTCGCCTTTCCCATAATGCTACTGATATCTGTGATATGATTTTAAGTAGAACATTATAAAACCTCTCAATATTTTAATCATTATGTAGTTATATAAATTCATATTTAAAAATATTCACAGTAATTAAAGAATAAAAAATACTCACATAGGACATTTGAAGAATGAAGTTATTTATGTTTTGAAAGTGGTCTAAAGCTTAGTATATGAATGTACAACTAGTATTTGTTGATGGAATAAATCAATACATACATAAAAGAAGGAAAATATTAAGTAAACAATAGTACAAGTGACAGGCACTGTTAGTTAAAGTCTGAGAAACACAGATTTGAAGTAATACACAAATATGAAGCATTTATTAGCTATTATAAAACTATCAAATAGAATCATTGAAGATAACAGTAAATACTTAATAATAACATCTGTAAACTGAAAAGCCCTGCTAACTAGGAGTCATACTATGCCAGTACTTTTGAGATAACTGAAATTGGTGATAAATAATACTAACTTTGGCATAAAAGTTGAGTTATTTGTGATAAGAAGGATAAAAAATAATTTCCCAGCCATAGAACTGATGAGAAACCTCTTCATAACTCCTGGCATTTTCAGTGTGTCAACCAGCCCCCACGCCCCCATCATCACCATATTATCCGGTGTTGCTATCATCAGCACTTTGGCAGCCACTGGGATTGAAATATTTTCAAGTCCATTCTGAGTGAGGTAACCCAATCACAAAAAGACATATCACAAATGATATGTACTCACTTATATGTGGATTTTAGACATAGAGTAAAGGATTACCAGCCTACAATCCACACTGCCAGAGAAAGTAGTAAACAAGGAGGACCCTATAAAAGACAAACATTGTCCCCTGGAGAAGGGGAAAGGGTCAAGATCCCCTGAGCAAGTTGGGAGCATGGGAAGAGGGGGGAGGGAGATACAAGAATGAGAAGGGAAGAAGAGGAGGGATGCAGAGGTCATGAGGGAGCAGAAAGGTTGAGTCAGGTGAAGAATAGAAGAAAGGATATGTGATAGGTAGGGTTTTAGTTGAGGGGGTGGTATGGGAGGAAGGGAGGGAGAAGGGAACTGGGATTGTCATGTAAATCAATCTTGTTTCTAATTTAAACAAAAAATGATAAAAAAGAAATATTTTCAAGTGTTCCAGAATTACTAAGGGGCAGTAAATCTATACTAATGTAATATCAAATATCTTATTAAGCAATGATACATAAACAGAAGAAAAGTTTGGGGCAATCTTGAATTTTAGGAAAATGTGTCACAGAAGCAGGGGTTTGAGTCACCTTAGATTTTAGATTCCATTTGCTGCTGTTTTGATGGAAATTGCTTTAAAATTTGGGAACTGGCATCTACATTGATCTTAGGTATCAGCCTGAGGAGGGATAAACCTGTGTCTCTGACTCAATCTTGTTTATGGGGAACAAAAGGTCACTACAGTAAAGTTTATAGACTTACCCACCTTTTCACTCTGTTTAGTATTTTTCTTGATAGTCGTATCTTTGGGCTGATCTAGATCTTCATTCCCACTATCTTTCAAATTCGGATTAGGTACTGGATTAGGGTCTGTATTTTATCTTTCTTATTACTTCCAAATATGATTCTGCTTCATTTCTAAAAAGATTCTGTTGCCAATAGAGCATTGGTTGCCTTTGCTATAACACTAGCTCAAATGTAGCTCAAATGTAGCTAAATGTAGCTCAAACACTGTGGCTATCTAGGCAAAGATTCATTTCCAATAGTAGTTAAGAAGAGCGAATGTACAAGGAACATTTTGGACACAGAATCATAGTACTACAGACTACAAATTAGCTATCACCTGTAATCAAGCACACAAAGAATGTTCTTTAGAGCAGACGGCCAAAACATTGCAGCAAGGCACACCTCCCAAAGTGGGTCCCCATGTTCAGTCTCAAGTTCATATCCCTGGAATACAGAGCCATGTTTTGGTTATGCACACACTCTGTAAAGCTTTTGCATGTGACAGTGCTGAACCGAAAAACAGAAAGCATGCTGCCCCCAAATGAGTAAGTTTTAATGAAGATGAAGTTGACAGATTTAGTCAATCAATCAGAAAGCCATCTTTATGCTATCACTGCAAATACTACCATGTAGAAGAAGCCAAAGTGTGAATCTAAGAAGGGAGCTTCTGCACACTGATGCTTTTTGTATACGTTTTCCTGGTAATTTGACAAGTGTCTCTATACTTGTCCTACAATAAGTGTTTCATGGAAAAGGAACATTTTTGTGCCTCCCTGATAAGTCTTTTAAGTTCAGAATGCACGTAGAAGTGCAACAAAATATGAAGAACAAAGGGAGAGCATTAAAAACAGTGAAAATATTTATTCATAAAAATAAAAATTTTATGTTTTGAATATTATTGAGTAACAACCTTTTAAGGCTAGCTGATGCATGATCAAAAGTGGCAGATGGCACATATTTATCCAAAGGAGTATTAACATATAGGCCATACAAAGAACAAAAATAATACCACACAGAAAACAAGTGACCCAATCCAAAAAAATGGACTAATCAGAACAGATATCTGAACAGAGACTTTTCAAAATAAATATAGATGGCTAATATATAATTTAACAAGTGTTCGACAACATTAGACAAAGGAAATGTAAGCTAAATCCACTTTGGGTTTCTGTCTCACTCAAGAGTGAATGGCTATCATCAAGAAATGACAATAACAACAACAACAACAACAACAACAACAACAACAACAACAAAAGAGATGTTCTAAAGGATGCAGGAAAACAGGAACACTTACTCAGTCAAAGTGCAAACTGGTGCACTCACTATAGAAATCAAAATGGTGGTTCTTCAAACAGCTAGAAATAGTACTATCATCTATACTCCTGGATGTATATTCAAGGGAATCTATATCCTTTTACAGAGATACTTACTTGCTCATCCATGTACATTCATTGTTCTATTCACAAAATAACTGTGAAACCAGGTAAGCCTAGATGTTTATGAACAGATGAACGGGTATTGGAAACATGGTGCATATGCACAAAAAAATTTTATTTAGCTGTAAAGAAAAATACAATTAAGAAACCTGAAGGTAAATAGATGGAGTTTGAAAAATTATGTTGAGCAAGGGCAAGAAAAAAAACGAATGTCACATGTTCTTCATTTTGGGATCCTAGTTTTCCACCTCCATATCTGCATGTTCAACTTGGAGTTACTATAGAAGCCAGGAAACTAGAAAGAAGCTATTGGGAGTGGCATGTATAAGGGAGGGGGATGACAGAACATAAGAAATAAGGAAACAGAAGGAATACTGAGGATGGAAAAGTTTAAGCAAGGAGGTGATGGGGGTGGATAGAGATGATGGGGAAGAGAGAAAGGTCAACTAAAATGTATGGAAAAGTCATATTCAAGCAAACTGGTAACCAAACCAAAGAAAATATAATTTATACTGTGGAAGTTGGGACTAAGAAGGCTCAGTGGTTAAGGGAATTTGCGGCACATGCAGATGCCCAGGGTTCAATCCCCAACATTCACATTGTGGCTCAAAACTATCTATAACTCCAGTTCTAGGGGATACAATGCCTTCTTTTGACCTCCACGAGAACCATGTACTCATGTGATACAGATTCATGCATACAGGCAAAAACACTGATAAACATAAAATAAAACCTTAAAAAAATTGCACCTTCTCCTCCTCTAGATCCAATGTTCCAAGACTCAGCCCCAGCTCTACAGCAGAAAACCTGCTGTGGTCTCTCTCTCCTCTCTGACCCCATCCCCAACGCATCACAAATATCTTCTCTTCAAACCTTCCTTCCCCTTTCTTATCCAATTATGCTAGCCTTCAACACCAGCAGGCATTTCCTGGGAACACACCAGCTGAGCAGGCCAGGGAAACAGGTAAGCCACCTGAAGACCTGATTCACCACTCTCTCCTCCTTTCCAAATCCAAACCCCCAGTCTCATCCCTAGCTCTGTGACAGAACACCAGCTGCAGTCGTCCTTCACAAGCTTCCCACATTCCTGTGGATTCCACAGATCAGCTTACAACCCCAGCAGGCACACCCTGCTACCCCAAGGACTGTTCCTGTCAGGGCAGCAAGTGGGCTGCCAGCAGATCCATACCTCTCCTTCTGCTCCCCAAGATCCAATCCCTACCCAGTCTCATCCCCAGCTTTGTAGCTGGAAACCCATTGTGGTCTCCCTTTTCTCTCTGACCCCATCCCCAATGGGTCACAAAGATCTCCTCCAACTTTCCTTCCCCCAACTAATCCCAGTATTCCAGCCTCCAACACCAGCATACATACCCTGTGAATACACCAGCTGAGCAGGACAGGGAACCAGGTCCACAGAAAATTCCTACCAGGCCACACACAGCCAGCACACTCACCTAAAGTCCAGTGAGGAAGCAGAAACTAAGGAACCAAATACTTATCCAACAGAGACAAAACCAGATATCATCACCCAGTACTATAATCATTCCAATTACAGATGCTTAGATTAAATCTGGATATCAACAACAACAGAAACAATAGAAAGTTTACAAACTCAAGGAAACTGAACAACTCTCCTGAATGAAACAGGTGTCAAGGGAGAAATAAATTAAAGACTTTCTAGAATTCAATGAAAATGAATACACAAAATGCCCAAACTTATGGGGTACAATGAAAGCAGTGCTAAGAGGCAAATTATGTGCCTAGGATTATGTGCCTAAAACAAACAAACAAAAAACTGGAGAGATCTCATGCTAGCAACTTTAACATCACACCTGAAAGCTCTAGAACAAAAAGAGGAAATCACGCCCAAATAGTACATGGCAAGAAACAATCAAACTCGGGGCTGAAGTCAATAATCCAAATAAACTAAAAGGAGAGAGACTATCCAAATTAATATAATAAATGAATAGGGAAACACAACAACAAACACTGAGGAAATCCAGAGAATCATAAGGACATATTTAAGAACTGTACCCCCCAAATTGGAAAGTCTAAAAGAAATGGATCATTTCCTCAATAGGTACCACGTACCAAAGTTAAATGAAGATCAGTTAAGCAGTTTAAATAGACCTATAACCCCTAAGGAAATAGAAGCAGTCATTAAAAGTCTTCCAGCAAACAAATAAAGCCCAGGGACAGATGATTTTTGTGCAGGATTCTACTAGACTTTCAAAGAAGAGTTAACACTAACACTCTTAAAATTATTCCACAAAATAGAAAGAGAAGGAACATTATCCAATTCATTTTATGAAGCATTAGTTACCCTGATACCAAATTAAAGACACAACAAAAAAAAGAAAATTATAGTTTCTTTATGAATATCAATGCAAAAACACTCAACAACATACACACAAACAAAATCCAAGAACACATCAAAAAGGAGCATTCACCATGATCAAGTAGGGTTCATTCCAGACATGCAGGGATGGTTTAATATATGAAAATCAATAAATAAAATCCACTACATAGACAAACTGAAAGAAAAAAATAATACTGTCATCATATTAGATGCAGAAAAGGGCTTTGACAAAGGCCAATATCCTTTCATGATAAAAGTCCTGGAGAAATCAGATATACAAGGGACATACCTAAACATAATAAAAGCAAAATACAGCAAGCCAATTGCAAGCATAAATTAAATGAAGAGAAACTCAAAGCAATTCCACTAAAAACAGGAACAATACAAAGTTGTTGAAGTCTTAACTAGAGAGATAAGACAACTAAAGGAGATCAAATACAAAATACAGATACAAATAGGAAAGAAAGAAGTCAAATTATCATTAATTGCAGATGATATGATAATATACATAAGTGATCTTAAAATTCCATCAGGGGACCCCTACAGCTGATAAACACTTTCAGCAAAGTAACTGGATAAAAAATTAACTCACAAAAATCAGTAGCCTTCTTATATACAAATGACAAACAGTCTGAGAAAGAAATCAGGGAAACAGCACCCTTCTCAATAGCCACAAATAATACAAAAATACATTGGGGTAACTCTAACCAAGCAAGTGAAAGATTGTATGATAAAACTTTAAGGATTTGAAGAAGTTGAAGGTGATATCAGAAGATGGAAAGATCTCCCATGCTCCTTGAATGGTAGAACTAACAGTAAAAATGGCCATCCTACCAAAAGCTATCTACAGCTTCAATGCAGTCCCCATCAAATCTCCAACACAATTCTTCACAGACCTTGGAAGGAGAATTCTCAGCTTTATATGGAAACAACCACAAAACAAAAACAAAAAACAATCCAAAGTAGCTAAAAGTACCTTTGTTTTGTTGTTATTTCTAAGAAGCCTGTTCTTTTCTAATGGGAGACATAAAGGGAGTGGACCCAGATAGCAGAGATGGTGGGAAAGGACTTGAAAGAGTAGAGGCAGGAGAAATTGTATTAGATTATATTGTATGAGAAACGGATCTGTGTTTAATAAAAGGGGAAAAAAGAAGGACATAAGCAATAATACTATTAAATATCTACCTAAAATAAATACCTAAACAACGCACCCACATACACATTCATTTATTTATAAAAGAACTGGATGGAAAACATCTTGTATGGCTGGAGAAAGCTGCTCCTTTAAATGAGAGGCTATTAAATAACAATGCCTGCTGTGGTGGTTGGAATGAGAATGGCTCCTATAGGTTCATGTATTTTGAATGTTTATTCCTAGTAGGTAGATCTGTTTGGTCAAGATTAGGAGGAATTGTTGGAGGAAGTGTGACATTGGGGATGAGCTTTGAAAGTTTCAAATGCCCACACCATTTTCAGTTAGCTCTCTCTGTCTCATACAGAGATCAGGATGTAAGTAAGCTCTTAGCTACCGCTCTAGTGCTCGCCTGCCTGCTGCCATGCACCTCTCCATGATGGCCATAGACTCACTCTCTGAACTGTAAGCAAGTCTCCAAATTAAATGCTTTCTTTTATAAATTGATTTGGTCATAGTGTCTCTTAATAACAATAGAAAAATAACTAAGATACCTCCTTATGAGTTTTTGGTCGGGAAGGCATCAGAAGTACCCGAAACAATGTAGGATATTGCCATTCCTTGTTGGCACACTAGACCTAGATGATAAGGTCCTACCATACACCTTGGTTACATGAGAAATCTTGCTGTAATTGAACTGAAAGTCTCTTATTTCATGGCTAACTTTCATATGTTGGAAGGTGCTATACATTACTGTGGGAGAAAAGACGTCAACCATCTCACCCAGTTGTGAACCTTATGAATAATATAAACCTTCCACATAAGATAAGCTCACTTTTGAAATAGTGTCACAACCATTACAGGGATAACAAACTACCACTATCTAATTGGATTTGAGGCCCACCCCACAGGAGGGAACTTGTTCCTGGTCTAGTAAACCCAGCCCTGCAAAAAAAAATCATTATGGAAGTGAATCAAAGACCCCAGGGTGAACTTAGTACTGTTGCTTAGCTAAATTGACACAGTGTTAAACTGCCTTCTAAATATTTATGTTTATATTCCTAGACAAATGCTACTTGTAGCCATAATCAGAGAACCCTCTTGATTCAATGCAGTGACTCACGGGTATATAAACTGTTGAGAATATGGGATAGTTTGGGTGTTCAGATGTAAATAAGACATTTATAGAACCCTCTCTAAGGGTAAGGGAACATTGTATAAGAGTATAGAAAGAAGAACTGGAAGGTAGGGAGAAGATATGAGAAATGTCATATGGGCAAGACAAAAATATTCCCTTGTAATAATGATCTCACAATCACAGTGAATACCTGTACTGTGTCTGCACAAGAACAGGCCCATCAGCAGTGAGCTGGAGGAGGATCTCTGGTGGCACCCCCACCCCTCACTGATGAACTATTTGCTAGTGACAGATTCAGTGAGAAGGGGAATCCTCGCCTTCAGTTGTGTGCTCACTGATGACCCCAACAGGCTCCAATGGATAGTCTCAATACAATGCTCACACAGATGGTCCTGGTTAACCTAAATGGGCTACAAAGCAAAACCAAAAGTCATGGATCTAGGAAAGTTGCTGGTGGGGAGGAAGGAGCAAGGCAGATAAGAGAGGATGGGAGGTGGAATAATTAAAATGTATTATATACATATGAACTTGTCAAGTTACAATACTTTTTAAAAGTGGCAGGTGAAATTGTAAGATGCATTAAACATGTACACTTTACTATGGAGTGCCAATTTCACTTAACAAACTGTTCTAAAATATTGCTGGATCGAAGCCCTTCTTGAAATTGACAGCTAACACTAGTTGATATACAGATATACAATTTGTATGCTATGTGATAACATTCATAAAATCATCACAAACTATTTTACTTGCTGGGTATATTCTCTATGATCCTTTTACTCTCAACCTGGTGAGGAAATTTCTGTGCATGGATAATAAGCCAACAGTAACTAAGATCTACTACTTCAATTCAATGACGGTAAAGTCCAAATTAATATAATTGTCTTAAATAGGGGAAATAAGCTAATTTTTACTGGTTCTTCTGTTTTGAGAATTTAGGAAATCTCACTGAACTCCTGAAACACCATTTTGAGTAGGAATTATTGTTTCCACTAGATAAGACCAAGCCCTTGGGGATTAATATACACATGCAGGTCCACTTAACTGTCTGGCAGTACTCGGATAAGCTTCTGTCAGAATGCCCAAAGTCCATGGCACCTTCTGCAACACTTCACTGTCTTTCAGGTTCTCTATGCTACGCAGTTATGTTGTTTCTTAATAAACTGCCTCAGAAACTAGGCCTATCTGATGCATTATCAGTCTTCTGCTACCTATTACACAGCACAAACATTAAAAATGCCTTTCTAATGGAATAAACTAAGCATGTGTCATTTCCTAGAATGACTAGCACTCTACTCAAGTCAGCCGTTGGCCAATTACCAGTGCTCTAATCTGTACCAAAGACTGTTCCGTATCACAGGGAGGCTACAAGAGGTAAGCTTGGTTTTAAATAGTTATCTGCCATCTTGTGATTATTTACATTTCTAATTGGCATGTGTCTAGAAAGAATTGTGAGTGGCTGCTGAGAACAAAGATTGTAATGGGAAAAATAAATGTGGGATAGAGTTGGGAGGGATACCAAATTTATTTTAAAAACTTGAGTGAACAGATCTTTCATCTGGTAGAATCTGACAGGATCTTGGGTTAATATACTTCATTGTACATACAAATAGTATCGAAGACCAAGGCTAAGAAGACTTGGAGTGACAATGTGTAAGAGAGTTGTTTGGCTCACCTGAAAGCTAGACACCAGGAAAAATGGCCCTGCAATCCACAGCAGCCCATGGGAACTAATAAAGTTTTACTGTAATTGAACTAGACTTTTAATAAGTGATGACTACTCAGTACGCAGAAGGAAAACTATGGTTCTTTTTAAAAGCAGAAGCCTCCTTATTGGCTTCAAGGCTTAATTTACACAACATTGCTGAGGAGTCCTACGTAAATAAAGCTCATTATCATAATTAGTTCACTTAGCTAAAAGGACAAATCTAAAAATTGTCCTCCTAGAGATCTTTCTCTTTGCTGTACTCAAATAATGAATATATTTTAATCTTTCCTCGATGAATCACGGCCATTAATTCTTGCACAAAGGTTACCTGGCTTGAATTCTGAGTCTTGTTTGAGTCTTTTTGGGTCTCACGGAAATAAGAAAAGTGGGCATCATGAAATAAGCTGAGGAAGCCCTCTGTTTTTTGAAATTCTCATGAACAATAAGTGTAGCAAAATAAGTACTTTGCTATTTATGTGCAAAAGTGATATGGGCTTAGAGTTTTACACATGTTGTATTTGCCTTAAAATTTATTATTACGTGTGTGTGTGTGTGTGTGTGTGTGTGTGTGTGTGTGTGTGTGTGTGTGTGTCTGTGTGTGTGTGTGTGTGTGTGTGTGTGTGTGTGTGTGTGTGTGTGTCTGTGTGTGTGTGTGTGTGTGTGCGTGTGTGTGTGTGTGTGTGTGTGTGTGTGTGTGTGTGTGTGTGTGTGTTTGTGTGTGCATGTATGCAACATGAAGGTTTGAAGACAATTTGTAGGATTCATTCTTTCCTCTCATTATATGGGTCCTGGGGATCGAATTCAGGTGATTAGGTGTGGCAGCAAATAACTTTCTCTGCAAAGTCATTTTGTGATATTTCATTACACATTTTTTAGTTTTTTCACCATAATGTATGCTTTAAGTTATGTATTTTGAATTATTAAAATACTTTTCATGCATCTTGATATCAAAGGTTTTTTTTTTCTTTTGGGTGGGTGTTTTTCTTTTCTTTTTTTTTCTTTTTTTCTTTCTTTTTTTTTATTTTTAGATAGGGTTTCACTGTGTTATGTCTCGATGGCTATCCTGAATCTCTGTAGACCATGATGACCTCGAACTCATGCTGCCTGCCTTTGCCCCCTGAGTGTTGGGGTTACAAGTGAGTGCACTACCACCACCCAACTTGGTTTAGACAGAACCTGCATTAGCTATCTCCTGTAATTAAGCCAGACTTTCAGTGGAGATATTGGGGCACCAAATCAGTCACAAAACCTTTGACCTACAATTTGTCCTTCCTACAAGATATGCTGGGATAAAGGTTGTGCAGAAATTGTGGGAGTGGCCAATCAGTAACTGGTCCAGCTTGAGACCCATACAAAGAGAGGGAGTTCAACCCTGATGGCCAGGACCCAGAGGCAGGATACTCCTGCGGCGACCTAGGACAGAAACAAACAGGACTGGGGGGGTTAGGGGTGGGGAGAGTCAATGAAATGATTCCTAATGATATTCTGCTATACTCATAGATTGGCTGCCTACCCCAACTGTCATCAGAAAGACTTCACCCAGCAACTTATGGGGACAGATGCAGACCCACAGCCAAACATTAGGTTAATTGGGGAATCCTGCAGAAGAGGGAATAAGGATTGTAGGAGCCAGAGGGGTCAAGGGTAACACAAGAAAACCCACAGAATCAACTAACCTGTGCTTGCTCATAGGGGCTCACAGAGACTGGACCAACAACCAAGTGCCTGCATTGGACTGTAGCTAGTCTTCTTATGGGACTCCTCATAGTGGAAGCAGGGGCTGTCTCTGAATCTGGTGCCTACTTTTGGGACCCTTTCCTCCTGATGGATTGCCTTGTCTAGGTTTAATAGGAGAGGAGGTGCCTAGTCTTACTGCAATTTGACATACCATGGCTAGCTGATATACATGGGAGGCCTGTCCTTTTCTGAAGTGAAACAGAGGAGTAATAGTAGATTTGGATGGTGGGTTGCAGGGGTACTGGGAGGAGAGGAGGAAGGGAAAATTTGGTTTGGATTTTTTTTAAAAAAAGGAGTATTCAAACACATACAAATAAGGAGATTCAGACCAGTGTTTACTGTGAAACGTGTTAAAAGAACATGATTTGGGGCTTGAGGTAATGACTTTGCAAGTGAAATGCTTGCTTTCCAAATATGATAACTTGAGTTTGGATGGGCACATGAAAGCCAGGCAGGTGTGGTGGCCCACTTATAACCCCAGTGGAGACAGGGACTGTGCCAATCTAGTTGAAACAAGGAGCCAGGTTCAGTGAGAGACCCTGCCTCAATATGCACAGTACACAGACTGAGGACAACACTTGACATCAAGCTGGAACCTCCACGATCTCCACAGACACACACATACATGTGCATAAGCACCCATACATGTGACCTACATGCCTGCAAACACACATGCACACCATACAGACTCACACACACAATCAGTGCACGCCTTTATCTTGTTAGGGTATATAGTGGCATCTAGCTATCTCTTGCAGACTACAGCAAGAACAATGTTTGGGGAGAGTGGCAATCTTCCTTTAGGTATATATAAATTTATAAAATGGCACCTCAACAGCCTTGGTTCATTCCCACAGAAATTGTAAAGCAGTTTAGTGACTCTAGCTTGCATTTGGAGCCATTCCATTTATAAGAGCACATTTTTGCTATTTCTAATTATTTCCTGAACCAACTGTCAAAAATATTTAGGTTTATCAACCTAACAGATGCTTGGCTGGCCCCAGAGAGCATCAAGAATAAAATGTTTTGTGAGTAGCAGTATGGAATTCATTTTCTTATCAAAAGTGGAAACATCAGGCTCACAGTGTATTGTGACAAGTATATATTAGGCATTATAAGCATGAGTTTTCACCCCATTGACGAAAGACAGTCCTTTTATTGTGCAGGCAAAAATGCTCTTGGTTTCCTGCCATTAAATCTAAGTGCCAGCTTAAGTCTGAGCACAGTTGAAATCACTTTGCACAATACCCTCTTTAAGAGAACAACGTATACCTGTAAGAGTGATTTTTATTAGCTAAGAAGATGAGAAATTCTGTTTCTTCATATGAGGGAATTGGGCATGATTTTCTCCTTCTGATCCAGTAAAAATGTTTCTATTTATTTTAAACATTCTGCATGTTTCTTGCAGTCAATTTTAAGAGAGGGCAGACACCCTAACTCAGATGGTAGATCATGGGTACATTTTCATTTAATTTATATGGTCAGATTGTGTTAAGTAGACACAGACTATTGATGTAAACATTTCCACATGTTAGAAAGACCCATTACTTCCTCTGAAAAGAATACAGATGCTGGGTTGGAGAGATGGCTCAGAGGTTAAGAGCACTGGCTCCTCTTCCAGAGGTCTTGAGTTCAATTCCCAGCAACCACATGATGGCTCACAACCATCAGACAATAAGATCTGGTGCCCTCTTCTGGCCTGCAGGGATACATGCAGACAGAATACTGTATACATAATAAATAAATATTTAAAAAAAGAATACAGATGTTATGGGTTGCTTTCTGTAACAGTTGTAGCTTCACCCAGATTTTACCAGTGCCCCACCTCTGAGTGGCACATATAAGAATGTGTAGGAAAGCTGTCTTGGTACACCTTGATACACGGGAGCACCCCTTTCATATTTCCCCAGTCATTGTCACTTGCCTTCCTCTATTGAATAAAGAACTACGTAAACACAGAGAAGGAAGATGGAGTTAACAGGATTCTAGAAATCTGGTTGAAAATTAGAGGCACTCTGAGCCTAGTGGGTCTGTAAGGTTTTCATGACTCACCCCTTGTCAACATGACACCTTGGTGACTATAACCAGCCCCTCTTCATTTTATGCTCCAGAAGCTTGTGAGACCTCAATGAGTCATGAAGAATCTTAAAATCAAATCCAAAGAATCCAAAGTGATGATAACAAAACAGAATAATTGATATTTGAACAGAGGTTAGTATTTGACAATGGATAAAGATTGGTATACCTTCCCTTCCTCGGGGCTTTGTTGGCATGAATTGTGAACGTCGTCTTCTCTTATGAATTTTCCAGGCCAGGAAGTCAGTCCTTTGATTTGGCCCCAGACCAAGTCACCAACGTTGAACGTCCTTGGTCTATAGTGTATCAATTCATGTGAAGAAGGGGAGTCTGGATTCCTTAGGTCATCTTCACTACTAATGCTTTTAGCATCTGAGGGACTAGGCACACACCCATTAATGCTTTTGGCATTAAAGTCTCCATTATAATGGATGTAGTCTTTGACCAGAGAACTTTCCAAACTATTCGAAGAACCTGGAGACTGCCCCTCTAGGACCAGGTCTTGTTTTGCAGTGCCTAGCAGCTCTCCAAATCCCCGACTCTGCCGAGGTCTGTTTCCATTAATGTGTGTACATCTCTCCACAGTGCTTTCTAGTCTCTCCTTAAAACTCATCATAGTTCTTTTGTAGTTATTGTACCTGAAATTTTCCTCCAGTATTTTATCCCCTTGACAGTTTCTTGGTGGTAACAGTAGTGGGTGCTGTTCCCCAGCTAGAAATGGCAGTGTAGACACATTGTTGGGCCTTTCATGACAAGGACTACTGTGGACATGGCCTGGATGTTCTAAAAATTCCTCATATTTCCACCTGTTACGCTCCCCTCTGGGACTTTGCTCCCCATCCCACTGTTTTCTTGATGTGTGGCAACTTGCTGACTTGAAATACTCAAACCCATCTCCTTCGCTGGAGTGTTTCCCATGGTCTATACTCTTGGGTAACCGTGCCCCTCTTGCATTCCTCAGCCTGCCATCATGATCCACTCCTCCCATGCTCCGCCCGTGAATGACCGCGCTCACAGCACTGGACAGGTTTAACGGGTCACCAATAGAGGCAGTGAAGGCACTCATGGCACTCAGAGCCGGAACAGGGCTGATCTGAGTTGTACTGTTGACGGCAGTGGTGATGACAACCTGCATTCCTTTGCTGGCCGCATCGACAACTGCTTTGTAAATGGCATCTACGGAGGCGTCACCTTGGCCACCCATAACGAGCCCATCCTTCACTGGCTGACCAAAAGATGGGTCAATCCTTGGCTGCAGCTCACAAGGTGTATCTTGGAAATGTGGAAGTGCAGTGTTTGGGTTCTCAGGAAGTGCTGTGAGCCCCGGCTGAGTGCTTATTCTTTTATTTAGAAGAGCTGCATCTCCTTGCATCCTCACCTTAAATGAGTAGGAAACAGAGAGAAGAAAGAGACAGAGAGACAGAGAGGAAAGAGAGAGAGAGAGAGAGAGAGAGAGAGAGAGAGAGAGAGAGAGGAGAAAAATTTAAAGACCTTAAAGAAGATGACCATAATTCCAAGATTTACCAAAAGACAAACAAATAACAAGGAAGTATAAAGAACAAGAATAAAAATGAAAGAGAAAATCATTCTATATAGACAACCTTACACATTATATTTTTATATTTGGGTCATTTCTTTACTTGAAATAATTCAACAGATCTCCTTTTTAAACTTATCAATGCCAAATATTTTCTAGAAAAATTAAACTTGTGATAGCTGGACACAAGGTGTTTCCAGGTGACAACAATGGTCATATGGGTGTTTGAAACTTGAAATTCAAGTTACATTGATAACTAATGATTATGTTTAACTAAGTGAAACATAAGACAGAATAAAAATAATTCCCTTCCCTAACAATGCATTATTGTGATGGCATTACATATTAAAATTTATTTATTCATTATTGTGCACATGATGTATGTGGGCACACATGCCATAGCACATGTGTGGAGGTCAGAGGACAGTCTTTTTTTTTTTTTTTTTTTTGGAGCTGTTTCTTTCCTGTCAACTTTATGTGATTTTGGGAATTGAACTCAGGTTGCCAGGCCAGTGAGGCAAGAACCTTTACTCTCTAAGCTATCTTGAAAGCCACACATTATATTTCTTCAGATGGAGTAGTAATTCCTGCTCCTCAACCTTATCAGGCCATTGCCTGAGGTACATCCTCATGCTGCCAAAAAGGTCACTGGCTGTCTATAGAGTGATTCTCGGATAGGAAGAGACAAGGGGAGGTAATTTCTGTACAGGAAGCATTATTGCACTGTGAAAAATTCCCATGGCTTTATTAATGCTACAGACCTTAGGTCCCTCTGCCCTGCAATTATAATTTCTGCTCAGCCCTGGCCAAGTGACTGCTCCCTTCTGGTCTCTGCCTACTTCCTTACCAAACTGGTGCCTAGGATTCAATAGCACATTGGCCACACTTTTGCTACCATCCATCTCCTTGTCTATTATACTTGCCAGATAAAACCTAAATCTTGGCTCATTTTAACTTGTGGTTTTGTCTGTATCCACAGGAAGGTAAAGTACTTTATGAAGAGGAATTTATGGTTTCTAACACGCACTATGTCCTGTTGCTGCTCCTTCAATCCTATGATCGTCCAGTCAGATATCATTTTGTCCACAACTACTCAAATCTTCTATGTCTTCAAGCTGGTTGCCATATCATTTCCCACCCTATTCTTGGTAGACAACCCTACTTACCAGAGAAAATGGAACTCACGGTAAGACATGTTACACTCTGATATTCATTGGCCCTTAATAGCACACATTTCTCAGCAGTTATGCCTTTCTTAGATCTTGTCCAGTTTCCTGTCTGCTCTATGGAGGGCAGATGGAAAACTGGGTGTTGCCTTCTTCCTTTCACATGTATTTTAATGTCCTTTTAGCATGTGATTATGTGCATCTCTACCCATTAAGAAGTTTAGTGCTCAACCTGATGTTCCCTTTGGAGCACCAACCCAAGACTCTTGCTCTTCATAGTTTGGTTTTTGAAGCAATAACTCACTTTGTAATTCTCAGTGTCTCATTCGTCATTCCAACTGTTGCAATCTGACTCTCCTTCCACCACTCCCCTTAAACTGCATTCTACTGAGTCACTCTCATGTCCTAATGGTCAACTGGCTTCAGGCTTTAGCTTGTTTTCTTGGTGACATAGGCACGCACATATCCCACTATGAATTAATTTATTACAAATGTGTCAATATTTCATTATTGGTGAAAGATATAGTCATCACCACTCTTCACCTAGACCAACACTTTTCTATCCTACTCTCTCCAATCTTATTTCCTTTCTTAGAGGAAACTGGTGCTGTCAAGCATCCTGGATAACACTCAAAAATATTAGAGCATGTAAACACCTCATTTCTCTTCTTCCCTTCCTTTCTACCCCTTAAACATACGTACTGTGCCTCTCTTCTGCCAATACTACAGTGCTAGAATTTCGTAGTTTTGAAGGTCTCTATATATTGGATTAAATAAGTCTGCCTAATCTTTTAAGCATTATGTAACACAATTATTTTCTGATTGATTAATACCTAAGTAGCTCTTAATTTCTGACTCCATGTTGTAAAGAATGTTTTGTTATGTGCTCTTTTGTTCACATTTGTAGATTTATCTTAAGTTAACACATATGAATTGAACTTCTGGGCTACAGTACATATATGTGTATAAATACACATATATACATATATACAAATATACTTTAAAACTTGATAAACTACCAAATTATTATCCCAAATAAACGAGTCAGGTTGAATATGCTGAAATGCTCTCAGTGGGAGAGCATCTCCCCAGCATGTACAAGGCCTTAGGTTTGAACTCCACCATGAAATTAAAAACAGGCTAACAAAGCTTAGCCAGAATTTAGATGGACCAACAACAATGAAAGTGAGAACTTCTTCATGCCTTTACCAGCAGTGGATAATCATCAATCTGACATACACAGTACACAATTGGTTATTCTTTCATGTTTATTAATAATGCATATTTCATTTTCTGTGAATTGTCTGATTATATTCTTCCTTATTTTTCTAGTCAATTATCCTTTTTACTTCTCGATTTATAGGAGGTATTTTAGTATGAAGAGTGTCAATTATGTGGCATGTATTATGTGTGTATTTCCTGACATTTGGTTCTTCTCTAACTTCAGAATATCTTTGATCATACAGAAATTAATTTTTTAGTATTTGTTACACATTTTTCTCTTGACCTACTGGTTTTATGTCTTGATTAAAGATCTTTCTCTGTTTAATTATTTATAGTCTATGATGGTGCATGCCTATAAGTCCAGCAAGAGGGAGTCTGAGAAGGAGGATACAAATTCAATACTAGCTAGCTTGTACTACATAGTGAGACTATCCTTTTTAAAAAGATCTTGTGTATTTTATTCTCACATTTACATAATATTACTCTTTCTATATAACATTTAGTATATTAGGCATCCTCCTATGCCAGGAGGACAGAATGTGGGGAGAGATAACACTGAAGGAAGTAGGTGTTAATCATGAGAGCAATACGGGCACACAGCACAAAAGGGCACAGGAGGGTAAAACTATCAGTTTTACTCACAATTCCAGAAAGACTATGGCTTACATGAAGTAAAATTACATTTACACAAAAGACTGTAATATTAAGAAATTACTGTCAATAGACTTGGGTATTTGGTCTACTTTTTCATTCCTTCTCTCTCATTTTTTCAATAAAACCAGACAGTGTTTTCACCTAAAATCACATGTGGAAGGAAAGTACCTGGAAATTCTGAAACAGACAAGCCATGGGATTATTGTTAGCTGGGCAAGGGACTGTGGGCTGTCCTTGGAAGGCCTGGAGATTCTGGTGTCCCTGGAGTAGGTGCTGCTGCTGCTGCTGACTCGGAGGAAACATCTGATTGCTGTTTAACAGCGACTGTAGATGACTCAGCTGATGGTTATTCAAAGAATTGTTTATAGATGATATATCACCTACAGTTTTGAAAAACATAAAGTGTAAGTCAACGAATTTCTTCAGAAATCTTATGGTTATTTTTGCACCTGAGAACTCCTGAAACCAAAACTAGAAGCTGAACTTACATGGGGTAATTTGGTTATTTTTATCAGCCTCACTTAGTCATGAGTATCTTTAGCATTTAGTTCTGTCTGCATAACTTTGTATTTTATTTCACATAAAGATAACTTAGTTGTTAGTGTTAAGTTTCGGAGTTAAATGATTTCCTAAGTCCATTATTATTAGAACTACAATTAATGGTTGAAAAATTTCTTTAGCAATCATAAGTAGTTGACTAAATGGAGACAGAGTGGAAATGAGGTAGTTTCATTTATAAAATCTCAGTCTTAAGTCACAACCATCAATAAATACCACCACATAATGCTAGAGGCTTAGTTTAGAAATATGCATTTTGTTTTGCATTAAAATGCACTAAAATTAAAATCGTGAAGAAACCTAACAATACAAAAGAATTCACTGCTCTAGTTGTTATAAAGATTTTGAAATCAATGACATCAATGAGTAGTGATAATCTGGTTATATTTATACTTAAAATTCAGAATTGTTTAAAATTGTGGATTTTTTGTAATAGTTTTATAACATATATGTCTATTATGATTTTTGAGTTATTTAACTAAAACTATTTTAGGTCTAGACAAAACTAATTGTACTGTATTATGGAAGTTTCCATAAAATATAGCAATCTTAATAATGAGTTTTATAGTGTATCAAGATGCTCATAATACCATCATGTACACTTGTTTCTATTTCTGGACTTCATAGACACTTCCTGTGCTTCCCCTTATTGTTACCTGCACCCATCATTATAAATACTTGACATTATTTTCAACATTTTTTGATAAGTCAATCTATGTGAAGGACTTTGTTTTTATGGCACAAATACATAATTATAAATATAACAATTCTGAGGAAATCTATTATTTAGAGGGAGAGTTTCATTGATCTTTGGGGAAACCTCAGCTTGGAGTACTTTGATCCTGGCCTTTTTAGCTTGGCCTCTCAGGGTTCACCTGGAAGCTCCTCAGGTGGTCCCCATCCTAGTGCAGCCGCTCATACCAACCCTGTGATGCCACACCAACTAAAATAGAAATAAAGGTTCTTTAGAAGATGCAGACTGTTCTTGGCTGAAGAGAATGATGGGTAGGTTAGATTTAGGTGGCATCAGTATTAGAAGATAAGAGAAAGCAGATTACAGTGGTATTTAGTAATGCTAGAATTGGAGAAAAGGAAAAAGCCATTTCATGTTTGTTTAGCTATAGTTTTGTGTGGGTGTTGTTATATTTAATTCCTTAAATAAGCTGTGACATAATAAAAACATTTTTAAAAATAGTGTGACAAAATGGAGTCTTAAAAAGGAGAAAATAGAATTAGAAAAACGTTTCTTAAAAAAAAATTTGTGAAAAAATTTTAACTTACCAAGCAGACCTGTCCCCAGTAGAGGGTTAAGTAGCTGTGGCACCACAGAGTTACTGTTGAGCTTAGCTGGACCAGGTGGATTCCCAGCATTATTAGATATATTCAGCAATGTTTCTGCCATTGACACCACTGCTGTCCCACCAAGTGTTGAGACAGTCAGTGCTGCCACTGCTGATGATGTAGTGGTTGTGGTAGTGGTTGCCTGGGAGGAGGTTGCTATGGAAACCTCTGGATGATTAGCGGTGTTGGCTGATGCTGAGTTCAGGACACCTCCCAACAGCTGGGGATTCAAGGCCATTAATCCCGAGGCCCCAGTGACAGCTGGGAGGAGCAGGGGGTTAAAAGTAGTGTCACTGCCTGTAAAGCTCGGTAAAGGGTTTCCCAGGGGGCTGGTTAAATGGGTCTCAGCTCGGCTGTTGTCTGACTGATTGCTTGGCAAACGGTCTGATGGGGCTGTCATCTGTGTTAATAGGGGTAAAGGGGTATTTTGCTGTTGCAAAAGATCTGAGATGGTCAAATTGAGAGATGTCAGGGGAAGCATGGCAGCTGCTTGGGCTTGGTTCTGAAGCAGGGCTGCTAAGAGCTGAAAGTGGACAGGCTGTAGTACCTGCCCATCCATGTCACTGGAGAGAAAAGCTAAAGCAGCGTTTACATTCGGGTTGAGAAAACCTAAAGGGTGGAGGTTGATCTCAGACTTGCCTTCTCCTGCTGAAGGCTGGAGGATATTTAATAGATTCTGGTTTAGGAGATGCTGTTGATTCACTGGCAAAGAGATAGGTAGAGAACTGAGGAGGCTGGGGTTCAAGGGGTGTGGAAGATGGTTGTTTGAAGTGCTGTTGGATGGAAAATGAAGGGCATGCTCCTGGCCAACAAAAGGAAAATCACTCCCAATGGGCAGCTGACTCTGCAGTGGGTTTCCAGCTGCGGTGGTGACTATGACACCATCTTGGAGAACAGATGTTGTCTTTGTGATGGCAGGGTGGTTGCTGCCAGCTATAGCTATGGAGGATGGTAGGCTTGGACCACCTAAAATGAGAAAAAAGAAACACTGCTATTAGTTATGGATGGTAAGCAAGACTACTACTCATAAAGCTTCCTAAGATACACTTCACTTTGCTCTCCTTACTTCGATGTAAATAGATTAAGTGATCATGGATGATTTGACATCTGCTAATGGAACTTAACTGACTTCGAAAATAAGTGTATTGAGAAAATTTGCTAAAAAGCAAGTAGGCTTCTGTCCATAGCTCCATAAAGTAAAGCCAGGCAAGGCAAAGCCAGGCAAATAAAGCTGGTTTCAGTTTGGTTCATAAAAAAAAAAGCTTCCTTTTTTTCAAAATCATACCTTTTCACTTTAAAAAGGGTGTTTGGTTTTATTTTAAGATAAGTACTTTCTTTCAATGAACAAAAAAAAAAAATTCCCTTAAAACTAGGATATACATGAACCAGAGAGCAGATAATAAAAATCACCTATGTTAATACAAAATATCAAACATTTTATTGTATGGCTTTCTGATTTTCCATACCAGTATGTATATATACATTTAGGTATACATACTCTCTCTCTCCCCAATACATACACACATAAAACCACATATTTTAAAAACAAAACAGAATTGTTCCATAAGTTTTTAACTTTTCATTTGTCAATTTAGTGAATACCTTTCCCTTGTTAATTGATATATACTGCATCATTTTACTAGTTTCATGTATTAGAATATGATCATTTAACCAACCTATAATAATGAATGTTTTTGTTTTCCACTATTTTTGCAATACTTTAAAAACAATGACTGGTGGTACTTCAATAAGTATTAATATTAATGTATCTTTTCAATTGCCTACTTTTTTTTTTAAAGGAGGTCTCACTGTGTAGCCCTAAACAACCTGGAACTCTTTATGTAGACAATGCTGGCCTCGAACTCACAGAGTGTCTCCCAAGTGCTGAGATTAAATGTGTAAGCCACCACACTGATCTGCACAACTATTTTCTAAGGATACATTCTTGAACATAGAATTCCAGAGTCACAAAACTTTAGTATATACCATCAAACTGCCTTCAAGTGAAACAGATCAATACAATTCAATTTATATTCTTTTAAACAGTGTATAATAGTGCTTATTTCTCACCAACACACTATTTTTCAACAGTGGAAAAATAATGATTAATAATCTGTTATTCTGATAGTATACGAATGTTTCCATAACTGTGTAATAGTAAAAATACGGTATTTTCTTGTTTTCAGCAAATGGAATAATGCAATAATTTTTTTCTTTTTATATACTTTTATATTTTTTTTGTTTGTTCTGTTTTTCAAGACAGGTTTCTCTGTGTAGCTTTGTAGACCAGGCTGGCCTCGAACTCACAGAGATCCACTTGCCTCTATCTCCCACGTGCTCGGATCAAAGGTGTGTGCCACTACCACCCTGTTATATTTTAAAACTATGTAGTATGTAAAGTGACTATATTTACTAAGCCATGTTGAAAAAGTTTAGCATTTATATTTTGATTATCCATCATCACATAGAAACACAATAATGAGCATTTTCTCATATACCTTGCTGTTACAAATTAGTGTGCGTGTGTTTTGTGTAATAGGTGATTAAAACTAAACCCTGAAACTCCAGAACTACACCACTGAGTTTTCTTATTTTAAGATAGGGTTTTCTCAAGTTGCCCAGATGGCCTCAAATGGGTGATCCTCCTGCCTCAGCTTTGTGTATACTAGAATTCTAGGCGCATACCACCACACCCTGGCTATCACTGAATTTTTTCTGAGGAAGTTTATTCCAAAGCATTCATAGGAAAAAAAAATCCACTATTGTTGATTGCTATGAGAACCAAAAACAGGTAAAAAGGGCTTGTGAGATGAAAAGTCTACACAAATAAAAGGGGTTCCATGGCTATTACCCCTGACATCAGTAGGATGGTGGTGAGGTGGTAACAGTGCTGGCTCAAACCAGTACTACCAACACCACCTTCAGAGTGCTTCTAGAACAATGGCTTCTGTTTTCTCATCTGTCATAGTCTGATTTTTAAAAAAAGCTCTCAGTGTTTTATTTAAAGGCTGAGATTAAAAAAACCTTTTTGAACATATATAAATATTTATGAAATATTATCATGAAATAATGACATGTTCACATAGATTAGGGTAAGAAGACATACGGAATACTGAATCAGGCACACAGTATACAACTCCTTAAATATTAATTCAGAATTTTTTCACAAAACAATCAACACCTTAAATATTTCATTGCTTCTTAAAAATTGCCATTTCCATACATACATTTCATCATTTGCATCTGGAAGGCATCTTTTAAATGAGCCAGTGAGTCTTATTTACTAGAAATCACTATCACTGTCAATTTTTCTACCTGCTAAATAATAATGACATACTTAAATGTGGCACTTCCCGTTCTTCTGACCACATGCAGAGTGTATTTTCAAAATATTTAGCATATATGTAGCAAGGCTTTGCAGATGATGGTTTTCCTTAGAGATTATTTTTTATTACTTTAATTTGCCACTGAGAAGCATCCATATTTATGATTCAAGGAAGTAGTCATTTGGGGATAACACTATTTTAAAAGCTCTCCATCTAAATATTCTTGAGAAATTATAATTAAAGGCACAGTCACTGTGGGTTTTTATTTTTTACCCTGCCAACAAGAACAGATGAGTCTAGAAGCTTTATAAAGGTAAGATGTGGATCCATACACACATATAGACATAAATATATATACTTTAATTTTCTCCAATTTTTAACAAGTCAGTTCAACACGTAATTCTGTTGGAAAATAAGATTGAAATAGTGACACAAGTTTAAAAACCTTGCCATTTTTCTTGTAAAAAAAAAACACTCAGAATTTAGGCAAAGTGGTAAATGTAGAAATTTCCTACTCTTCCACCAGCTCAAATATATAATTACCAGGTAAGAATTTTTGAATGTTGTGTTATATATTAACTAGGATAATGAGACTGCAACATGGTAAGTGCTGTAACAGCTATACAGACATATACAGCAAGGGGACAATTATATACATGATTGTGTCTGAGAAAATGGCACAAATGAGAAAACTACACATTTGATCAGGCATTTCAGAAATGAAAAGAGATAAAAGTGCTTCTAAGTAGAAGCAAAATATTTTTTTAAAATACAGAAAGTACGGTGGATGAAGTATAATGAGTCCTTTGTTTCACAAATACAAAATTATCAGAAATGTGTGTATGGCTTTTACATACTCCAACTCCCTCAGCCCATGGTTAAACCTGCCAGTTTATACAAGCATTTGGATACATATTTTTAAACTATTAAATCTCTTTGTATTTCATAGATGTAACAGTCATGACAAATGGTTGGATTAAAAAAAAGTTTGTTGGTTAAATGAATCCATTGGGACCCTAATATAAGTGAGGTAACAATGTAGACATGGAGGACATGAAGATTGACTTTCCAACTTATTTGTCCAGTGCCAGGAGATAGGGGACGATAGATAGGTGGCTTGAAAATGACAAATTACTTTTGAAAATTCCCAAGTATCTTTTTTTTTGGTTTTTGGAGACAGGGTTTCTCTGTGTAGCTTTGGAGCCTATCCTGGAACTTGCTCTGGAGACCAGGTTGGCCTTGAACTCACAGAGATCTACCTGCCTCTGCCTCCCCAGTGCTGGGATTAAAGGCATGTGACACTAATGCCTGGCCCCAAGTATCTTAAGATGTTAAATGTCACCTTACAGGAGGGGACATCCACCACAAAGGAAAGTCCTAAAGCCATTCATTAATGCAGAGTCAAAGAGAACCCTGAATTTGCACACATTTTTATATTGGAGGGCAATTTAGAGAAGACATTTCTGAATCACTACCCATAAACAGGCAATATTTTGTGAGCCTATTTCAGACTTATGTATAAAAACCTATATTCTGTTGACGTAAGAAAAGTTTGTTAAAGCAGGTTTTTTTAAGATGAAAATTTTTATCAAACATCAATAATCAAAAGGAATTTGGAAGAAGTTAGCAAGTTCCAGTCAATTAATAAGGAAACGTAAGATTACTTTGTGTCAATCACTATGAAGTGACAATTTCTTGTCCTGGTTGTACTGTTTTCAAAGCAGAAGCCACTCAAGGGGTGCCAGATCCCTAGCCTAGACCTGCAGAGGTGGGCAGTCTAGTGTGGTGAGGGAGTGGTCATGCTACCTTTCTCAGTGAGTACTGCACAAAAATCTTATGCACTCACAACTCATATGCTTGTGTACAGGGTGTGTATATACATTTAGCATCAAAATTATTACTAATTTAGTTCTTGAGATGTTTAATTTGTTTTCATTTGAGAATTGCTCCTGCCTCTTCAGATTTATCTCACTGTTCAACATTCCTTGACAGAAGTTCACATTGTGATCAACTTGTATATTAGTGCTACTGTTATACATGTATGTGTCAAAAATAAAAAGCCCATACCAAGCACATCAATGAAGTACTTGAAAATGTCACTCATTTGGTTCATTTAACTCCAATTTTGAATACAAATTACATTGTGCTAAGAATTTTCTAAACTGAAATGGCCCAATACTGCCATTTTATCCATGAAACTCAAGAGCTTAAGAAACAAGTCTTATGAAAAATATTCCTTCACTGTTTGACCTTTATCATTTACTTTGCTAACTGTACTCTCTTTGCATACAGGGTCATAAGTAATCCTTAATAAAAACACATCCTTCCAGAGATAAAATATCATGGCCTAGTGAATTTAAGAAATATAATTTACTTCTCAGTCTCACTGAAATATGGAAACATGTCTTCTACATTTAAAGGACAGATTTTTAGTTATAATAACATAGTAAGTTGAAAGACAACTTTTATGAGAAGACTAGGTATTCCAGAAAACTTTATTATTATTTTCAAGCCTTAGTAACAGCCACAGTAATGTGCATTTACAAAAGCACATCAACTTCACCTTTCTGTTTTGGGTTCTAATACAATTTCTTGACATTCCTGTCTAAGCAATAGAAGACAGAGGAAGGGACCAATGACTATTTTGTTTCTCACAAGAGAGAAAGGGACCCCAAACAAAAGCACACTGAAGGTGGAGAAGGGGAAGAAAGCAATTGCTGGATCCCAGGAAATGCTCTTGGGCTTTGAGGGCCAAGATGCTGGAGGAGAGAAATGAGAGCAGAAGAGAAGTGGCTTAAATCTCAGGATGTTAAGGAGATCAGTTTCAGGATGCTGATGAAATGAAACTAGAGAAACAAAAAAGGTTGGGTGTGATTCTATCTTTCCATCCTCTTGTGGAGCTGGGGATGGAACTATGACCTCAAACATGCTGTGCAGCAGTTCTACACCCCCCCCCCCTCCGAGCTACATCCCCAGCCTCTTTCCTTTCTTCACACCCAGAACCATTGGAATTAATTTTAAAATGTTTGGAAAATGTCAGGTAACTCAAGCAGCAAAGTTATTTGTTTTTTTAGGTAAACAGGGTATTTGTGTGATAGCAAGACTTGAAAAAGGAGGTTAAGTCTCTTGGTGGGATTTGTTTTCTGACCATGCATGAGTGAGTTAATTACCAACTGTAAGTTTCATTTCAACAGACAATGCTGGATTTTTAATATAGGCAACTTTGCATTCTATTATATTCTGTTTTATCTGCAGCTGTAAAACAGTGTCTAGTTTATTATAGGTGTTCAATAAACACCTGAATTACTTCAGAAATATTCTAAAACTACCTTGACATGCCAATGAACTACAAAAATCAATTTATTATGCCCCAACTAGTATTTTGACAAGTAAAATAAAAATTTGGAGAACACTGTAGTACTATTTTTGAAAACTGTTTCTGATAGCTTATACACATCAGTGTTAGTGGGTGGTACAATCATTTCAGTGTGTCATGACTGTGACTGAATATTTCCGTGGAAGATGGGAGTAAGAACGAGTGAGGCTGAAAAGAACAAACTACAGCATTTTCATAAGACTTTCATTTGTTATACATTAACATGGTTAGTGGCCTGTAATGCCCATTATCTACAAAAATTTAATCTGCATTTATGAGTAGATGTCATAAGATCTACTTATGGTGGACATAAGATCAGAGGACAGTTTATAAGAGTGAGTTGTTTCCTTCCACCATGTGGGTATTGGGGTCCAAGTAAGATGGCCAGGCTTGGCAGCAAGTACTTTACCTGCCAAGCCATGTGGCAGGCTCCAGTGAGTGGGAAGACACTGAAACCTGCTTTATGATCAGGTCTCTGAGGGATGGTTTACAGAGTTGTGCTAAGGGACTATTGTCAGACTAAAATATGCAAGAGTTCCTGTGGAGCTGTGCTGCCTACAAGCCCCACACCAGGTTATCAGATGAATGTTCATCCCATGCCTGTGGGTGCATCTCCTGGGACCACTTCCAACCTCAGGAGTCTTTCAGCAGCTCTTTGGATTTCTAGTTTTGGTTTTACTTCTAGTTTGTAAAAGGTGAGTTTTCACTTTGAATTTGTAAGAAGTCTAAAACAAAAAGTAACTTTTACTCTTTGCATGGCTGGCACTGATACTGCTAAATTCCTAGAATGTAAGACCCTCACAAGTTTGAATTATTTAGTGCTACATGAATGTGGAATTGAAATCTATTTTGATAGGGATATATTTTAACATTATTTTTCATAAGTCAAGTTTTTGTAGGGTTAGTATTACATCCTAGAATCTGGATGCGTTCTAAAACTACTTGTATGTTTTTGGACTAGATTTTTGTAAATAGCAGCTTAGGTATCTCCTAGAGAGCCGAGAGACTGACAGCTGTATAAGAGAGCTTAATATATTACAATGGAATAAATTTCTCCCAACTAGTACACTACAACAATTTATTTTTTCAAAAGTACAAAATAGATCATTGATCAGCAAACATCATATCACTCTGAGTTTCATTACCACTCTTGATTACATAGACTTAATTAATGTCTGAAGTAAAAACATATTTTAACTCCTGTTATATACAAGAAAACATTAAACCTATAATATGTAACAAAACAAGTGGTGTAACCCTGCATAAGGAAACCTCAAGGACCAAGACAATGCCTATAGTAAAAAACATCTTTCAATAAAAAGTGTTCATTCTGCAAATATTTAACCAAAGAATAGATTTTCAATCACCTTGGTTGTCTGTCTGGCACAGATCACTTTAAATTTGCAAAACACATGGATCATAAGGGGAAGAAAATACAGGCTTTAAAATCTTAGTTTGAAATGCTTTCAACAAGAAACTAGTGTGAGTTAAGTTACAACTGTCACGATGTCCCTACCACCTTCTTCAGGCTAACAAATGTCCAATACCTGTTCCTTCAACACTGTCATCTCTACCTGTCTGTACTTGTTAGCTCCTCTGGAAATCACAGCTTCCTTTTGCTTTCTATACTGGCATGTTACAAGAATAAATAAACACATACAGCTAAAACTTAAATATTTCAGTCTTTTACACTAAGTGGTTTTTGTGCTCTCACTATTTCACACTTATACCTACCATTTCATTAGCTGTCCTGAGTTTCAAATGTGATTTTGTGCTGAATGAAAACATTTTTGTTTGCAGTAAGAATATACATACTTACACATGTAAATATTTGCAAACATGTATTTATTCATAGGTTCATTTATATCCTGATGAGTTAATACATAGAGTTAAGAGTTAAGGCAAATAAATGTGTTAGTTTCCTTTCTGTCACAAACATACTCTTGCCCCTCAGAACATTTCATGTATTAAGAACAGCTGATTGTTTTTATTAGGAGAAGAAACATTTTATAGTAAAAATAGTTTAATGGCTTTATCATATGGGAAACAGGGTGGTTGCTATTAAGTATGTTTACACAATAATTTAAATCCCTCTGTTTGTACTCTGTGAGAGGTCCCAGGACCAATGGAGAGACTAGGTGTGTGGAAGTATGCAGGGCCTGGGTTATGTACAGGTATTTTTGTTATCTGGTAAGTGTCCATTGAAGTTTTCTGGTCAAGGACACTTGGTTTTTTGACCCCCCCCCCCACCAAACCAGAATACTACACTTAGGTGTTGAATTTTCTCTTTAAAAATTGAAATTTTTTTGGATATGTAACATGAGTGTGGATATGAGTTTGTAGGTGTGTGCACATGTAGAGTTTGGAGATCAGTGTGAGCTGTTTTCTTTTCTTGTTCTTCACTGAACTTTCTGAGATGGGGGTCTCTTATTAAACTTGAGGCTTACTGATTTAAAAGGTTAGCTAGTCACCCAGTCCCAGGGGTCCTTCTGTCTCTGCCTCCCAACACTAGGATTATAGAACTGTGCCAGGATGTATGGCTTTTCACAAGGGCATTGAGGGTTCAAACTCATGTTCTTTGCTTGCACAACAAACACTTTACTGACATAGCTATATTCCAGGCCCCTGTCATTTACTTTAAATGACCACTACTTTATATTTCCAGAACAGTGTGTTTGGCACTCTGTGTCTGGACTGGGGCCTGGGGACTTTGAGGTTTGGTTTCCAGATCCGTTCAAGTATATCACCAAGGATCTTACTGGTATGAACAAACTAAAAAGTTTTCAATGGAAATATTGGGTTTCCCTTGCAATTTGATATTCAAAAGATGAGACATTTGCACACACTTCAATCTAAAATATACAGAAGCATTCATGGAGAGGTAATAGAATTAATAAAACACACCTAATAGAATTAATAAAACACACAGCCTTAAGTTTTTAGAATAAAGAAATTTAGTATTTTTTATATAATTGCCATAATCTCTGCCTCTCACTCCTGTAAGTGAACTGTATACTTATAAAGGTGATTACAGAATTCACATACAGGCTTGAAAACAAATATCTTTAGTTTTTTTAGATAGAGTGGATTTCCTTAAAGGAGATTTGGGGGGGCTAGAGAGATGGTCAGTGGGCAAAGGCAACTGCCAAGCAGGCTTAGCCACCTGAGTTTGATCCCTGGGGCCCACTTAAAGGTGGAAGTAGAGAACAGACTTCATCCAAGTTATTTTTGACTTCCAAACATGTGCTATGGCACATGAACACCTTCCCCACTTCATATAAATACAGTGATAATAAAAAGAGATTTTGAAAATTAGTAACAAATTGAATTAAGCATGAGAGCAAGTCATTTCTTAATGTCTTCATGTCATAGTTCTGACATGCTGTTTAAAAGACTGCACAAGGCACTGGAGTGGGTAGGTCACCTGAGCTGTGCTTAGGCTTTGTTGGGAAAGTGGAGTTGGACCATGCTTTCTGTCAGTCTGCCACTGTACCATGAGGCCATGCACCAAACGTCTACAGAAACATCACCCACAGGGATCCATTCCTGTGTCAGTTAGGAAGGTCACCACTGTGGTTCACATATGTGGGGAATTCTCTTGATATTCTGAACAGCTCATCTGTACTGACAAAAAAATTCTAATCTTGTGTTCTAGGATATCAGACTCCAAAGATAGAAGGCAAAAAGAATTGGCTTTTATCCAAAAGTATATTTAACCATATACATATAGATTGTCATATGACTCAATGTGCTAACTATTTGAAAAGGAAAACATTATTTCTGGAGACAAAACACTTCATATGAACTTGTGCAGCTGAGAAGGTGGTATTTCAGGATCAGATAAACCTGAGTTCTAATCTTGGTTTAGTTATAGGATTTTGGATAGTGAGGTTCTCTGAGGTTCAAGTTTTTCATCTGTAAAATGAAGACAACATTTTATACCATGGGCAGATCATGAATGACATGAGTGGAGCACTTGGTACACAATAGTCATTCATGATAGCTATACAAAGCATTTTACAAATGAAATATGGCAGCACATGCTTTCAATCCCTGCACTCAGGAGGCTGAGACAGGAAGACCATGAGTTTGAGATCAGCATGAGCTATGTACCTTATCTCAGAATAACAGCAAAAGACCAAAAGGTGTTTTGCCATACTCTTACAGAATGCCCAACCTCAGTGCTCAATGAGTGTTAATGAAAGAACATGTATCAGTGTAAACAGGTATTCAAGCTAAGCAATTATGCCAGCACATTCAGCTATCATAATTCACTTCTTAACAAAAAGAATCATGGGGATAAAGTCCTTCTCAATATTTATCTCTCCAAAAGAGTTCAACAGTAAATTAACCCATTTTCACAACCAGCTGCAATCAGATCTCTATATAGTAATTATTACTTAATTTTATTAGGTATAATATTTTCAAATTCTTAACTGACCTAGATTTTTACCGTGCATGTCATGTTAGCCTACACATGCTCAGCCACATCCATGACACTGCCCAACATTTGTTATTAGTCTTTGAGTTACTCATAGGCTAAAGCTCTTCTTAGATTAATAAGCTTCTAGCCCATGTGCCTTGACATCCCCAGCACTAGCAATCTAGGTTAGTGTCTGTACAGATAAATGGAATAAAATAAATGACTAAGGCTATATAAAATAAGTCTAAACTTGACAATCAGAAGAAACAAGAATATAAATAAATGTAGGTCTTTTCCATAATAGAAACACTGAAACACATCATTATTGAAACACAAACATTTGCACACATGAACATAGACCTGACATGAAGCAAACTATGGTAAAGGGTATCAAACGTGAATAAATGAGACTAACAATGCTTTACCAAAATGACTGAGGCATGCTCAATAAATATGGTACATCTTAAAACACTTATCAACTTTATGTTGTTTTAATTTCTAAGTGCATATATTAAACTTTTATTTGTACAGTTTTATCTAAAACAACATGAGTCAGTGAAACGATGGAAGCCCCTTATGCACCCTTTAATTATCCTGTTAAACACAATGTTTCATGAAAGTCCTTAAATTAAGAATATCGAGAAGGCACTACTCATTTCAAATTATCTTTTAAGACTGTACTCTTTTTTAAACACAAAAGATCATTGAATACTGACATCAAAACAACACAGAACAGAAACTGTGATGATGGCAGCATAAGCTGGCAACACCAGGAAAGAGAACACTTGACTTTACCTTCACAGACATGTGGATGGTAACACTCTTCCAGCACAGTGGCATAATGAAGCCTGTCTATATCTACACAGTGACATAGCAGAAAAGGTGTCAGCATTTTTCCCGTCAGTACCAGTAACCTGGATTCTATTTATTCTGTGGTGCTGGGGATTGAATTTGGGGTCTTGTGTATGTCAGACAAGGGATCTATCACTGAGCAATAAGCTCCATCCCCAGACAGTTTAGTTTCTCAATTCGGCTGGTTTTAAATATGAATGCTACTGTTCCTTCCTGCAATCATCTTTGATTTCCTCCTTGTTCCCTACAAGTCTGGAATCGTCAGTGTTGGGTTTTCAATGTTTTCTCTAATGTTTCCATGACCAACTTTTCTGCTGGTTGAGTTAGTTTACCTTTCTACTGTTTCAGGAGTTTTTTTTTTTTTTTTTAATAACAATTTCTTTCTAAGGATTTTACTGTGCAAAAACATAGTTCTTTTTTCTAATGTGTCTATTTTGCATAAACTTGTTTCAATAGTGGATAAAGATTTACACTTATTTGGGTTCAAAACAGTAATATCGATGCTAAAAATACAGTTTAGTTCTGAGAAAATTTACAGCAATTCCATGATAAAAAAAATTCTGGAAATCAGGTTTTCAAGCCTTATTTTATTAGAAAATTTAAATTATTATTTTTTTTTTTGTTTTAAAAAGGAAGGAGCCAATATCCACGCTTGAATTTTCTTGAATAAATAATAAAGGACAGCAAACTATGGTAAGAAACACATTAGAAGACAGCTTCCTACTTCACATAATCTCTGGTGATTCTTTCCTACCTATTTCAGCAGCAAGGAAAAAATTCCATTTCTTTTTGTGTTTTTGTATTTTCCAAGATGAGCTTCATTTACCTGTATACAAACCAAAGCTGGATAAACAACTTTTATATGGCGAAGACCAAGGACACGTCTCATGAATCAGGAAACCCTTCCTTCTATGGCTTCTTTTGCAGTGTACAGTCCAATGGTTATGAAACCAATTGAAAGTCAAACAATATTCAAAATGACACATATGGACAACAAATAACAAAAACACATGGAATCCTTAGCTGGTATTCTTTCCAAAAGACAAGTCCCTACTATTCTGTAAATAACATTATAAATACCAAAGAAGTGAGAATTTTCATAATGGGGAAAGGAACATTTCTTATCATAATAAATATTTTGGTACAAAAATTTAAAAACTGTAGAAAACTTTAGTACCTTTGGGTACTTTTTTCTAGTAAAATCATACCTGCTTCAGAACTTGTTTGATTATAGCTGCTAACAACGCTGTTTGGTATCACTGGAGTGGAGGACGCTGAAATTCTTGACTGAGGTGGATTGGGATGTAATGAGTTTCCTAAAGCCATGCCCGACTGACTGAGCATCCCACAGTTCCCGCTAGCCTGAATCTGATTTATTAAACCTGCAAGATGGTGGTTGGGGACTGGGCTGTTACTGTGAACAAAGTTAGTGTTTGCATTGTGGCAGTGCACGGCTTCCCCTCTTAAAGGTATGCTCTGTGTCAGTGAATTCTGAAGAACACTGGAATTCATATTAGGATCTGGAAAATGCAGCTGGTTAGCAGAGCAAGGCAAAGCAGTATTTGATCCCCCACAACCCGGGGTACTATTGCTACTCAAGTGAGAGCTTTGACAACTCATAGACTGTAGTAACTGAGACATTGAACTTATGGGAAATGACCCCTGCCCCTGCTTCCTTAGCAAGTCGGGTCCAGGTTTAGGAACTGCAGAACTATCCATTTGAGACTGTCTGAGCAAACTCAACACTGTGGTAGGTGGCTGTTTTCTTTTCCGTAATGAGTCTTTTTGCTGAGACATCAACTTATCTCTTAGTGCTGCTCGACCACTTTGACCTTCACCTGTTGGGAGAAGCATGTTGGCAGTTGGAGGGAACATGGTGTTTAAAGTGCTATGTCCTTCAGTGTTGCCACTGCTGGCAACAGCTCCAGAATTGTTACTGCTGCTACTGTTGTTACCAGCAAGTTTGTTTTGATTTGCTAGCTGTGCTTTGGCTGCTGCTGAGAGTAAACTACTTGCTGGAAAGGAGGCAGCATTGTGCTGGTTCAAGATCTGATTTAAAGGCATTCCCAGCAAACCAGGCTGACTCTTTACAGAACCATTTCCGGCAGATGCAGTAGGAAAAGCTGCACTGCTTGGGGTATTAAGTACATTACTCATTCCAGCAATTAATGGGTTAGGGATTTCCTTGTACTGATGATGTCCATCAGACTTGGTAGAAGGGCTTGATGGCATTGATGGCCTTGGGGAACCTATTGTTGACCTTGGTGACCTAGGCGGAACCTTTATGCCACTACAAGTGGCCTGGGGTCCTACAGGTGGCATCATGAAATTTCCATGATCTGATGATGTGGAAGATGAGCGTGATCTTTGGGGCGATGCCTCAATCCTTCCAATTCCAGTCCCCATCATGTGCACTGGGGATGTCACTGGAGAAGGGGACAGGGAGGTTGAAGCTGAATGCTGAATTCTTTGTACATGACTCCCATGATTCATATGACCAGGTTTTACAGTTGGCAAAGGGAGATTACTTGGCAAAGGAACAACAGCAGGAGGCATGCTTACATTCATCACAGGTACCTGAGAGTGGACATTTGAATGGAAACTGGTTGGATTAATGATAATAGGATTCTGATTCACTGGTTTACTAGGAATAGGGTCAAGAATGCCAAGTGGATCTTTCTCAGATGTTAATGGCTTTTTCTGAAGAGCACAAGAAGGTGGAGGAGGGGGAGGTGGGCCTTGGGGTGGTTTGTGGTGGAACATTGCTCGTGGTATTTCCATATTAGTTGAAAAATTACACATTGGTTTTTTCATTACTGGACTCTTTGTAGTCAAGGTTGGGGAAAGAGGTATATTAGTTCTTCCAGCCATTGCACAGGATGACTGTACGGGAGAACCGTGTAGCATTACTGAAGGTGGAGAAAGAGGAGTCCTATTCAGGTGAATGGGACTAGAATTGGGGGCTCCATGGAAACTAGGGTTATTTCTTGTGAAGACATCAGGGCTTCCAAGTGGGTCAGTCCTTGGAGAGATTGAGCCATCTCCATAGATCTGGGAACCTGATGATGCTGGACTAGGTAGGCCTCCATGGCTGCCACGAAATGGAGATTTCTGTCCATGTTCACTGCTGCCCAATCTCTGTCGGGGGTAAACAGGGTGGAGTTCTTGTTGCTGGTTTCCAGGCAGGTCTTGCACATACAGTCTTCCCATGGCATTTGATGAGCCAGTCATTAACTTGAAAGGATTCTTACATTCAGGCATTACAGAATTTGTAATTCCTTCGTGAGACTTGTTTCTTACTGATCTTGGAGTTGCCGCCCGTGAAGGTACTACTGGAGTTGCATCTGATGTGAAAGAGAAAAAGAATTTTGTTAATTATCTCAATTATTTTGTGTTGGGAAGAAGGGAAGAAAAGAGAAAATTGAGGAGGGTCAGACAAGGACACCTGGGAATGCAAATTCACGAACAAAAGCTGTTATACTATGTAATTTAAAAACTTCTATAAGCTATATTAAATTTTGATTTAAACAAAGCACATTATTCACCATTATTTGATCAAAGGTACTCAATAACTATTTATTATACTTGTTTACTCCTTGTTTCTTAGGAAGACATGGGCATAACAATCAGTAGAGACTGACATTAACCATTTTAATATTTAGAATTTGCAAAATCAGGACTGACAGCCCAGATGGTGATGGCACTGTTGTTGTTTTGCTGGATTTGCAAATTTTAAGAAGAGTGACAGTAGAAAATTGTAATTTCCGTGGCACTTTTTCTTACATTACTTAAATAACCTGCTATTTCTATAAGACAATGCGTTACTCTATAATGGTTTCAATTACTTGACTAAACCCTCCCTGAATGCTATGGTAATAGTTCCTTATCCCCAAATTGTCACTGTAAGAGCAAACACTTAATTTCTGTGATTTGAGTGAAGTTACAGTTGTCTCTAACGGTAATGATTTAACAAGGATACACATAGTGATATAATCATGCCTAGCTTCCTACCATATCTCAACGTCTGAATAATATGATTTCTTAATTGGTTCTTATTGTAAAGACAGTTTTAGTCCACCAACTTAGGTATAACATTACAATCCTTTTATAATGACAGACTTCTCATCTAAAATTTAGTTGTGTGTTGGAGTCCTCAGTACTGGGTTGCAATTGAGTATTCCCTTTCTACATCAGTTTATTTCTCCATCCTTTTGGAATACCTTCAGTTCCTTTGGAGATCAGACAGAATATGGGCAACAAAAGGAAGCTGGCTTATCATAGAGAATTTTCAGCCTATCATGTCAGAATTCTAGGTTTAAAGTTTTTATTTTTTAAGGCCCTAAGGATAGTTAAGTATTACATAAAGTTGTACCTTCTAAAACAAAATGGCAAATAATACCCTCATATGCTAATTCCCATTAACTTGTGTTGGCTGCTTGGAGAACAGTGTTTAAAAGTATGCTGCCATAGCTGTACTCTATGAGAAAATGCCAGACAGTCTATTAAGGCACAGGAGATGAAAGGGGCACCAATCATACTACGTATTTGCCATATCTATTTTGAGACTTAAAAGCATATTAGCAATTATACTTAGATTCATTTGCAATCAGAGATACACTTAAAGGGATAATTACACACTTAAAATGAATTAGCTTCTACTATTTGCAAGAGAGTATACAGGTCAAATCATATAATAACTTCAAAGACATCAACCTGGGGTACACAGATTCTAACACACACACACACACACACACACACACACACACACACACACACACACACAGAGAAATTCCCCCTTGGAATATATAGACTTTCTGATTATAGCCTAGTAGAGATTCTTTCAAAGAATAATTATGTTGGGACTCAACAACATAAGAGAAGCCAGAAGATACTTAAAACTGAGGATAATTTTTTCATTAAGGGGGGACTATTAAAGGTTCTTAATTAAAGAAATAATGAATTAACATATGCAGGACATTGTACTTGGTGTATGGTAAGAATAGGATTAAATGTAGTAGCAAGATCACAGACTATATATGGTAATAATATTCTATATAGTAATAAGAGCCACCTGATTGCATATTTTCTAATTATCAACATATTTATATAATTATCTAAGGTTCCATGACTTAGATACAGACAGTTATGGCTTTTTTTTAAAAATTCAGTACCTGAGGATAAATGGGTATTATCTTTAAAATAACAGCAATATCAAATAGACAAACAAGAGTCAGGCTGATGTTGAATGACAGGGGGCTAAGGCATAGTTAGCAAGTGTGAAAGCTTGCTCAGGTGCTGCCAAGTATATCCAAGAACATTTAAAAGAACAAATGGGAAACTAAGTTAATATTTATGCTAAAGGGAAGTGAAAACTGCTCAGTAAGTCTGAATTTTTAATTACTTAAACCTCAATTTATGATAACATAAAGTCTCAAGTGAGTAAGACAGTCCACTTAAGCCAACGACACAGACCATTCTAAAAGGAGATGGGGCATACTTCTCATTGTACCTTTAATTTCAAGAATTGAACTTGTACGAACAGGTACAGCAAAAAGATCTAGATGGAGAATCTGCTGGGTCTTTAGAGCAAACGGACAAAGTATGGAGACAGGAATAATACGTTGTGATATAAGGTGGTACAGGATCAGCACATTTAAGAGCAGAGTGGGCTGCAGATGGCGTAAGTGGTTTAGAACACTTGTTATTCTTACAGAGGACTTGGGCTGGGTTCCTAGCAGCTGCATGGCAGCAGCTCACAACCACCTGTAATTCTAGTTCCAGGAGATCAGATGTCCTTATGTGACCTATGCTGGCACCAGGCACATATGTGGTGCAATACAAAAACACATATAAAAAACTAGAGCATACACAACACATGTACAAGATACATGCAGAGTGATAATAGCCACACTAAGATGGCAGGGCAATGCTAAATTCTAAATAATTTATTACTATCAAACGTACCTTTACAATGTTGGAGTTGATCTGTATTTTTAAAACTACCTTGTTAAGAAATAAGGCCCCTGAAAGATTTTTTTCTCACCTACCTCAGTGGAGTAATTCTTTTGATTATTCCTTGTTCAAAGTTAGTGGCTTGCTGGACAGAATCTCTATGTTAACAACTACTAAACGCCAGGTTTTCTTTCTCTGCACTTTTGCCCTGAGTCCTTTTGGGCTCTCAATGGCTTGGCCCCAGTTCATTTATTTTTTAATCTTAGCTCAGATTATTTTCCATGTCATACACTAATTATGGTACACTCAGGATAAATTATTTTTCAAAGCTGATCCTGATTAATGGAGTTAATCATCCATTAAGTTTGGATGATTATTATAGACTTTATACATCATGATGATACTTTCCAGAATTTTGCAGAACAGAATCAACTCTCCATTAAACAAACACTTGGGATTGATCTTGAGTTACTTTTTCAATGTTAGATAGGCTGTGCTATTTTGAAGGGAGTTCTTATGTGTGCTATGAACAGAAGTTCCTCAGCCTAAAGTCATTCTACAGAGTACAAATTAATCATTAAGGAAAAAATACCTTCATAGTATTTTTGGATTCATAGTATTTGTAGAAAAATTGAATGGACCCAATCTTAAGCAAGTAATCAAATTTAATGTTATCAACTCTGGATCAGCTGATATTATGTACTTTTTGATGAAGATATAACATCACTTACATATCATTCCTACCAAACTGAGCACAAATGTAATGTGAGGAAACAATTAAGAAATCCAAACTGAGGAATATTCTGCAAAGCTAGCCTATGTGCCTCAGAAATGTCAATGTCATAGAAGATTGACACAAACTGGGGAATTGAAGATTGAAGAAATGTAAAAGCTAATTATAGTGTATAATCTCTGATTATATTCTAGATTCTAAAACAGGAATGAACTTTAAAAAAAAGCTAGGAGAGTTATTAGTAGGAAAATAAAAGGAACTTTAATATAGACTACATGTTAGTTCATGGAATTTTATCAGTAACACTGGATTGTGGTGGCATAGGGGAATGTCCTTTATTTTCTGCATTCAGATGATATTATATTCTTCCTCATCAGGGAGCATTTAATGTTAATAAGAATATTTATGAACAACTTGGAAAATCAAACTTAACAGCGTATGGGAATTCAACAAATTCCCTGGCACTTTTCTGTGATTTTGCAGTTTTTCACAAACGGTAGTATCAGGGGTAGTGAGGCAGCTCAGTGGGTAAAGGTATTTGCCATCAGGTTTGACAACCTGAATTTGACCCAGGAGAGAGAACCTACTTTTACAAGTTGTCCTCTGACCTTTATGTGTGCACTGTGACCATCCATGTGCATGAATACACAAACACACTTCAATAAACTAATGTACTAAAATTTTTACTTAAAAAAATGTGTGTATGTGTTGGAAGCGTATCATAAAAAGCTCTGGGCCAAGTGATTTGTCCTTGAGTAAGCGCTTAACAAATAGCTACTATGACTAAAAAACTGACATGGTTAACTTCTTTTTATTTACTTGTGGTTGGAAATGGACTTTCTCATATAATAAATATATCCTGATCACAGTTTCCCCAGCTCTGCTCCTACCAGTTCCTTCCTCCCATCTGAATCCACCCCCTTTCTGTCTCTCATTAGAAAACACACAGACTTCTGAGGGCTAACAATAAAATAAAATGTAGCAAGATTAAAAAAACATTTCCAATAAGCCATATTTGTGACTTGATTTTACCTACTAAAATCTAGTCCTGTGTAAGTGGCTGTTCCCTATAAAACAATGTAGCCTATAAGCTTGTCTGTAGACACCTACATAGAATTTTAATTTGCTGGTTAGTACTGATTTGGATTGGTTACTGAATGACATGAGTAATAAAATTTGAGAAATAGATGCACAGTAACTTTTCAGATAAAATTTCTGTTTTTACTCAAATGTTAGAACACAGAGAACTGTAGATGTTCAAAATACAGACAGGGAATGCCTTGCAAAGTGATTTTTAGCTATTCTTTGTCTTGGAGAAGAGTCAGAGAGATCTCCTAACCCTATAACAATATTACATACTTGTTCCTCCTCCAGGACTGGTGAGCACCAGAGAAGGGTGTGGGGCCTCCATGCTTTTATGGAGTGTGGCCACTGCGATGATTTTTCTCTTATGGATGCATAGCTTTGTGACATCTTCATCTGCTTTAACATCTTCTGCAGTTCTCTGCTTCACAGCAGCTCCAGGATCAAAATTAAAAACCTGGAGAAAAAAAAGCATCTGCTTACAGGAGGTCCATGAAAATATTTAATAAAAAATCCTCTTGTTTACAAACAGAAACACTGTACATAGCTTTATGGTTTTAAATGGAAGGAACGCAACTTTATATAATTTAAGAATTCTGGCCAAATACTTGTTTAGTGACAAACAATGAAAATTATACAAATCTTACGCTAGCTAAGCTAATTAAACATAGGGAAGGGCATAATAACTGATAATGTTTCCGATTTAGATACTTCCTGATGGCATAACAGCACAGAAACAAATGGAGCACAAGGTGAAAAACAGGAAAAGCCACAGCATCTATATTCTTATTTTTAATTTCCCTGTTGCTTACTTTCATTGCTATATTACTGTTACCTCCTCATTGACCTAAAAATTTATTGTATGTCAACAATTCATATTTATCATATAGATCTTTCCCCAAATTTATTTATTTTAATTAATTAATTATTTTCAGCCTGATCAGTTTCCACTCCTTCCCTCCCTCCCCTTCCCCCAAACCCATCCCTCCTCCTCTCTCCCCAGAAAAGGGGGGCTTCCATGTACACCAGACAGCCATGGCACATTAAGCTGCAGCACGACCAGGCACCTCCTCTCCCACCAAGGCTGGATGAGGCAGCCGAGTAGTCAAAAGTATAATAACATACAAAAAAGAAAAATGTGTTTATTAGTCTTTAGTTTAAAAATTAGTAGTAAATACACATTTCAGAGAATAATTGTCTATTTTCATATCAAATAATATTCCAGCCTTTTAAATTATCTTGCTTTTTACTTTGTAAAGCAGTAAAACTACTTCCTATTTTTGCTATGAGAGATGAACTTTATGATTTTAAGAGTATCTGTGGCAAATTTACTGATAGCAGTGAATGAAATTACTATACTATAAGCAAAGTTCCAATAAAAAGCACAATGAAATAGTCACTATGTCACCTTTGACAATGGAAATTATTTTTTCATAACCTTTAAGCATTCCAAAGTGCACATATAATAATTAAAATAAATTTAAGGCTAGAGAACACAAAAGTGAGATGCCAAATGAGAAAAGCAAATATATAAAATAGCTACAACCAAACTGAAACTGAAAAACCAAACCAAACCAAAACTCTGCTGTACTGGATTGTGATGGTTACCTTGGGAAGTATAAGAGGACATTCCAAGCCACACTTGCATGTTCCATCAGTAAGCAGGTATGTTTTAACCTGCTCCAAGCAAGATAACAAAGACCCACTGGGACTGTAAAAATAGTTTAAAAAAAAATCAGGAAATAATTTTGATGACACATACTATAAAAAAAAGCACAATTTATAGACTTATTGTCCCTTCACAAGACAGCATTTTCCTACTAGGGCAAATATTTTCTTTGCCAATATTATGTTAGCTACTAAATTATAGACTTGAACATTACCTCTTTCTTAAGAACAGAAATATTTCTCAGAAAAAAAATGCATGTTCACAGAAAATGAAAGAAAGCATTCTGAAAACCAGGAATAGGTTAAAGATGGGGAAACTCCTTAAGAAAGGACATAAATAGGAAGAAGAAAAATATTTAAAGTACGACGGGTGTGGTGGTGCACGCCTTTAATCCCAGCACCTGGGAGGCAGAGGCAGGGGGATCTCTGTGAGTTCAAGGCCAGCCTGGTCTATAGAGACAAGGCTGTTACACAAAGAAACCCTGTCTTGAAAAAAAAAAAAAAAAAAAAAAGAACCAAAAGAAGTACATAAAGTAATGCTGTTTACTTGAACCATAGGTCTGCTTTAAGCTCTTTGAAGAGAAAGTGAAACTGCAACATGCTAAGGGTCAAACCAGAAAGTTATAGAGCACACACAAAAAAAATGGAGATAATAATTTCTTTCTGTGTCTACTGCCTGTTTTTGTGGAGGCAGAGGAACTTCCATCCAGTTCCTTCCCATCCCCTTAGGGTGTTTCTTTGAAGACAGATAAGTGTAATCTAATTCATATTCTACCGAACAGAAAGACTGTCTAGAAAGGGAAAGGGGTATTAGGCAGAACTGACAAAAGAAGGGAAACCTTTGAAGAAATGGAGTGTTATGGAGTTACAAGGAGCTGTACAGGTCACAGGCTCAGGCTTTAAGTCGGTCAAATAAGTTAAGACAGCATGGATTCACTTCAAGACTCTATATTAGGTACAAAGTCAGATGAAAGGGTAGGTCTGTAATACTTATTTACATTAGGGGACTGTCTATAAACAGAATTTGCATTTTCGGACATTTTATTATTAATAGGTTGATTTTATAATATAAATGCATACTCTGCTCTGAAATGTATATATTATTTGAGACTATATTTTATTTATGACAATTTAGAAAAACCTGTTTCATATGCGAAGCATCATTCTTGGATGCAGTCTATTCTGCCTCCACAGAAACACAGGCAGTGCCTGAAATGGGCTAGGTAAACATGCAACTCATATTGTGTTCATGGAAAATTATACAAGTGAATTTGGCACAAAAGAAAAAAAAAATCTAAAAACAAAAGTCCTCAACTTAGTTAAATGAACTAAGCCATTTTAGATTACATAAAAGAACAATAATTTTCACATTACAGACTAGAGTTTCACCAGAGGACACAGGTAGTAATGGCTTTAAAGTTTTGATAAGTCTAAGTATGTCACTAAAATGTATCATTTTGATTTTTTTCACATGAAGAATTAGTAAGTTTAGTAAGAAGAAAATGCTCAATATTTTACTTAAAAGAAACTTATGGATGGCAATCTAGAGGGATTTAATTGTAAAATTTAGCCTAAAGTGAAGAATTCCTAAATTCTATTAAGAATACTCCAGATACTTTAAAAATAATTCCAACCACCCAGTTAGGGTTTTTTTTTTTATTCAGTTACAGCTATTTAATTAACTTTTGGGAGTAATGATTAACATAAAAATAGTTACATCTTAGATCACAGTTAAAGCTTAAAGGATTGCAAACAGGACGGAAACTGACTCCTGTTTGCAATCCTTCCATGCCACGAGGCAGGGACAGCTGGAAACTAAGCTGAAAATGAGGGACTGTGTGCCCACAGGAGCAGCAGGAGGTGGGAGAACATCCCACAAACGCTCCAGCAGTAGTTTAACTGGGTTGAGCCGAACAGATCAGGTTGATGCTGGCTTGACTGAATGTGAAAACATTTTAATTTTACCTTATCTATGAAGTTTCTCTCTAAGAATTCTTGGTGTTCAGATTTGATTTGGAGACCTCATGCTGAGAGGATTATCAAATATTCAAGACGAGGGAGATTTGGAAACTCACGAACAAGGTAACTACGGATTCTTAGACCTTAATTTGGATTTTGACTTGTAGACTCGACCTGATTTTTGCTCACAACAATGTGAAAAGCTGATTTCATAAGTAGTTATCAAGACTTTGGAATCACTTGGTCTAGGCTGAATATGTATTTTTTCTTTATAATCTTGAAGTGTCATAAACAGAAACATATCACCCATAAATCTGTGGTGTTATGCTAATAACAAAATGTTTCTGACAATCTATGAACAACATATTGGCAATAGGAATACTTTGAGAAGATTAGCCATGAGTCCTTGTGTATCTTATGTCCACAAGTTAGACTCCACTTTCTCTACTATTCTTTCACTACAATTAGCAAACATACCTTTAAAATTTCAGAAAAAAAAGTATATGTGAAAAAGGAATTTCAATTGGAATTAAGTTTACCTCAAGAAACATCTTACTCAAACCAAACAAACCCCTATCTGAACTGACATGTGATTCTTTATGTTCATATAGCAAAAAATATCTCATTCATAGTTTTATTTTCCTAAGGTCAGTGCTTCCAGTACTACAGATACAGACTGTCTTCTGCCTCTGTATGTAGCAAAAGCCTGCTTTGAATCCCTGATATTCCTACCTCTTCCTCCTAAATGTTGAATTTATAGGCATGCACCACCATGCCTGCCAAATATATATCTTTGTAGAGTTTAAGAATTCTGTTGAAGCTAGGTTACAAAAGCCACATTGAAAGTAATACTGTGAATATAATGGTGAGACATATCTTTGAAAAGTTTCTGTTCTTATTTTGTATCACAAAGATTTATGGTATCTAATCTTTTATTATTTATTAAAAAACTACAGAGTGATGAACTTAGGGGTCACTTATTTAATAAAGAAGGGTAAAACTTCGTTTTGTTTTTCAGATAGGGTCTCACTATGTAGCCCTGGGTGGCTTGCTATGTTGACCAAGCAGGTCAAACACAGAGAGCCCCCTGGCTCTCCCTCCCAAGCACTGGGATTAAAAGACATGTATGGCCACACCTGGTTAGAGTGATAATCTTAAGAGATATTGGGTTTATTTCTAGTATTTTAGATTTTCCTGTGAGCATAGTATTCTTGTTTATGTGTTTCTTTTAGAAAGCTTTGTCTTTTTTTTTTTAATCCTATTACAGAGAAGCAGAAAGATAACTTTACACAGATACAAGTAATGCATAAAGATTCTATTCAGTAATCTGAGGAAATTACCTTGCTAAGCAGCACAGAATAAAAATACTTGTGTATTTCTAGCACAATGGTCATTTATTCAAGTTTATGTTAGGTGCTGTCAGTCACAATATTTTGTTCCCTTAGAGAAGATCAGTCTTTTCCTACCTTAATCTTGAAACTGCAAACGTGGAGATAGCAGATGGTAGAAGAGCTCACCTGATGTAAAGCACGCCACTGTGATCCACACGCCGCTGCCAACCCACAGGAACCTGTATAGCTGGAAGACCTCCTTCCTTGTCTCCTCCGTCACACTCTTTGCCTCCATTCATTTTCTGTGTCTGCTTGGGGCGCTCCAAAGATATCAGCAATAAGATGATATCCTTCTATTACAGAGCATGGTGGCCTTCAAAACTGGGCCAGCACAGCACAGTTTGCCTGGACTACGAAATACATCGGGAAGCTTCGGCTCAGTTTGGAACCAAGTCCTTGAAATCTGCCGTTGTGAAAATGTTTCCCATTATAATCTATATTAAATAAGAAAATATTTCATTCCTAGGCATGGTCTACATAGGCAAAAACAAATAATTTCAGCCAGGGAAAATCATAATTCACCTATGTTGGTACCTATCTGAAGCAGAAGAGGGAGAGGTGAAAAGTTTTTAGTTGTACATTTTTCCTTGAGCTTTGATACTGCACTGAAATAACCTCCACTGTCTAGAAGTGGTCTGTTTTGACACTACCAGCTGGTTACTGGCTCCAGGTGCTACCTGCCTTTATAGGCCACATTCTTTAAGCTTTCTCTTTATTTTCCAATGTGAATCCAAGGTGTTGCAGGTTGGTTCATCTGGTGTTTTCATGACTTCAAAAGTCCAATAATGTAGCCTGAAATACAGGTAAATATGTAAACTGTACATGTTGAAAATTGAGAAGACACATAATTAAAAAAAATATTTCTATATGTACTCAATCACTTTTGTATTCTCTGCTGTCAAAAATCATATATAAAATTCAATTTTTCTTTTTTGAAAGAAAAAAGCTTATTTTTTACTTTCTAAAGATTTTTTTTTTAAGAAAACAGTAGAAGAAAAAAATATACATTTTTAAATGCAAGGGAAAGTTTTCCAGTATTTTTGAAGGGATGAGAGTTGATTTATAGTCAAGATTCTACAAAACCTTATATTGTGGTATAACCTCTTAATTCTTTTAAGTTACAAGGCACTATTTGAAAAAGAAACAACAGGGACCAGTGGTTGTATAGCACTTTTATATAGGTGGTCTTGATGGATTAATTAAATAAAAAATAAGTAGATTAAAAAGATTTAATCTAATCTTTCAGCATTATGGAGAGTGTGATGTCACAGTTTGTAGACGTGTTGTGAAGAACCCTTTCAGTGGTCATTTTAACATGTACTATACAGTCAAATCACTGAAGCCATGAAACTACATTAAAAATGTGCTTTAAGAATGGAACATGTGGGTCGTCACTGCTCAGAGTCATCTGACACAAGCGACCTGCAGGTCAGATGGAGATCCACAGCAGGATCCAACACACCCAAGCCCGGTGACAGTTCTGCCTCCAAATGCTGGCCTGGTGGGACCGGCACGCCCAAACACTGCCAATGCCCGGGTAACAGTGACACCTCCATCCACGAGAAGAGGACAGACATCAGAGTATTGTATCTGTTTGCATCTACCAGAAGAGAACCTTGGCCCCATACCCACCAGGAGAGCAAGAAACCCCTGCTACACCCACCAGAAGAAAGGATGAGAAGAGGACAAGGTAAAAGCACATCCAACAACAGAAAACCCAATATGATACCACCGGAGACTAGGAACCATACACCAGCAAGACCTGAACATCATGATGCAGATGAACCAGAAGAGAATGACCTTAAAAGCATCTTCATGAAAATGATAGAGGGCCTCAAAGAAGATATAGAAAATCCCTTAAAGAAATAGAAGAAAAAACAAACCAAAAAATACAAGATATCAACAAATCTCTCAAGGAAACAGTTCAAGACCTAAAAACTAAAATGGAGACAATAAAGAAAGCACAATCTGAGGGAATTCTGGAAATAGGAAAGCTGGGTAAATGATCAGGAACTACAAATGTAAGCATAACAACAGAATACAAGAGATGGAAGAGAGAATCTCAGGAGTTGAAGACACACTAGCAGAAATAGATTCATCAACCAAAGAAAATCTTAAATCCCTAACACAAAATATCCAGGAAATATGGGATACCATGAAAAGACCAAATCTAAGAATAATAGGTATAGAAGAAGATGAAGAAATCCAACTCAAAGGTGCAGAAAACATATTCAACAAAATCATAGAAGAAAACTTTCCCAACTTAAAGAAAGACATGCCAATGAAAATACAAGAAGCCTACACAACACCAAATAGACTGAACCAAAAAAAAAGGTCTCCTCACCACATAATAATCAAAACACCAAACATACACAACAAAGAGAAAATATTAAGAGCAGCAAAGGAAAAAGGTCAAGTAACCTATAAAGGCAAACCTATCAGAATCACACCTGATTTTTCCATGGAAATTCTGAAAGCCAGAAGGTCCTGGATAGATATTCTATCTACACTAAGAGACCATGGATGCCAGCCCAGACTACTATACCCAGCAAAGCTTTCAATCATTATAGATGGAGAAAACAAGATATTGCATGACAAAACCAGATTCAAACAATACATATCCACCAATCCAGTCCTACAGAAAGTTCTGGAAGGAAAACTACAACCCAAGGACATTAACTACAACCAGAAAAATATAGGCAATAGATAAACCCACTTTACCAACAGCCAAAAGGAAAAATGGATAGAATCCCACACATAATCTCGCCACCATCACCAAATCAAAAACAAACAAGAATGAACAATAATCAATGGTCATTAATATCCATCAACATTAATGGTCTTAACTCCCCTATAAAAAGACACAGATTAGCAGAATGGATAAGAAGACAGAATCCTTCCTTCTGCTACATACAAGAAACACACCTCAATTTCAAAGACAGATGGTACTTAAGAATTAAAGGTTGGGGAAAGATCTTCCAATCAAATGGACCCAAGAAACAAGTGGGGGTAGCAATCCTAATATCCAACAAATTGGACTTTAAACTAAAATCAGTCAAAAGAGATGAAGAAGGTCACTTCCTACTCATCACAGGAGAAATCCATCAGGATGAAGTCTCAATTCTGAACATTTATGCCCCAAATACAAAGGCATCCAAGTTTGTAAAAGAAATATTACTAAAACTCAAATCAAACATAAAACCGCACACTCTTATAGTGGGAGATTTCAACACCCCACTCTCACCACTGGACAGGAACACCAGACAGAAACTTAACAAAGAAACAAAAGAACTAATAGAAGTTATGGCGCAATTGGACTTAACAGATATCTATAGAACGTTCTATCCAAATACAAAACAATTTACCTTCTTCTCAGTGCCACATGGAACCTTCGCTAAAATCAACCACCTACTTGGCAACATAGCAAACCTCAAGAGGTACAAAAAAAATTTGAAATAACCCCCTGTGTCTTATCAGACCACCATGCTTTAAAATTAGAATTCAACAACAACACGAACTACAGAAAACCTACAAACTCATGAAAATTAAGTAACACCCAATTGCACAATTCATGGGTCCAGGAAGAAATAAAAAAAGAAATTAAAGATTTCCTAGAATTCAATGAGAATGCGGACACAATATATCCAAACCTATGGGATACTTTGAAAGCAGTGCTAAGAGGAAAATTCATAGCGCTAAATGCCTACATGAAGAAACAGGAAAATAGAGAATTAACACTAGAGAATTAACAGCACAACTGAAAGCTTTAGAAAACAAAAGAGCCAATACACCCTGGAGGATCAGATGCCAGGAAAGAATCAAATTGAGGGCTGAAATCAATAAAATGGGAACTAGGAGAACAATACAAAGAATCAATATAACAAAAAGTTGTTTCTTCGAGAAAATCAACAAGATAGACAAACCTTTATCCAAACTTACCAAACAACAGAGTGAATGTGCAAATTAATAAAATCAGGAATGAAAATGGGGACATAACAACAGACACAGAGGAAATCCAGAGAATCATCAGGTCATAATTTGAAAAACCTATATTCCTCAAAATTTGAAAATCTAAAGGAAATGGACAATTTTCTGGACAGATTTCACTTACCAAAATTAAGTCAAGAACAGATAAGCAACTTTAATAGACCTATAACCCCTAATGAAATTGAAGCAGTCATTAGAAGTCTCCCAACCAAAAAAAGCCCAGGGCCAGATGGCTTCAGTGCAGAATTCTACCAGAAATTCAAAGTACAGCTAATACCAATTCTCCTCAAAGTATTCCACACAATAGAAGCAGAAGGGTCATAACAAACTCTTTTTATGAGGCTTCAATAACCTAGATACCCAAGCCACACAAAGACACAGCTAAGAAAGAAAACTACAGACCAATATCCCTCATGAACATTGATGCAAAATTACCAGTAAAATATTGGCAAATCGAATCGAAGAACACATCAGAGAAATCATCCATCCCAATCAAGTAGGCTTAATCCCAGGGATGTAAGTATGATGGTTCAACATACGAAAATCCATTAATGTAATCCACCATATAAACAGATTGAGGAAAAAAAATCACATAATCATCTCACTAGATGCTGAAAAAGCCTTTGACAAAATCCAACATCCCTTCATGATAAAGGTCCTGGAGAAATCAGGGATAAAAGGAACATACCTCAACATAATAAAAGCAACAGCAAGCCGACAGCCAATATCAAATTAAATAGAGAGAAACTCAATACAATTCCTCTAAAATCAGGAACAAGACAAGGCTGTCCACTCTCTCCATACCTCTTCAATATTATCCTTGAAGTTCTAGCTAGAGCAATAAGATAACAAAAGGAGATCAAGGGAATACAAATCAGAAAGGAAGAAGTTAAACTCTCACTATTTGCAGATGATATGATAGTCTACATAAGTGACTCGAAAAACTCTACTAGGGAACTCCTACAGCTGATAAACACCTTCAGCAAAGTGTCAGGATACAAGATTAACTAAAAAAAAAACTGTAGCCCTACTACATACAGATGACACATTGGCGGAGAAAGAAATCAGAGAAACATCACCCTTTTCAATAACCACAAACAACATAAAATACCCTGGGGTAACACTAACCAAAAAACATGAAAGACCTGTACCATAAGAATTTTGAGTCTCTAAAGAAAGAAATTAAAGATGATACCAGAAAATGGAAAGATCTCCCATGCTCTTGGATAGGCAGGATCAACATAGTAAAAATGGCAATCTTGCCAAAAGCAATCTACAGATTCAATGCAATCCCCATCAAAATCCCAACACAATTCTTCACTGACCTTGAAAGAACAATTCCAACTTTATATGGAGAAACAAAAGACCCAGGATAGCCAAAACAACCCTGTACAATAGAGGAACTTCTGGAGGCATCATCATCCCTGACTTCAAGCTCTATTACAGAGCTATAGTCCTGAAAACAGCTTGGTATTGGCACAAAAATAGACAGGTAGACCAATGGATAGAGTTGAAAACCCTGATATTAACCCACACACCTATGAACACCTGATTTTTGACAAACAATCCAAATATATATCCTGGGACAAAGAGAACATCTTCAACAAATGGTACTGGCATAACTGGATGCAAACATGTAGAAGACTACAGATAGACCCAAGCCTTTCGCCCTGCACAAAACTTAAGTCAAAATGGATCAAAGACCTCAATATAAACCCAGCCACACTGAACCTTTTAGAAGATAAAGTGGGAAATACCTTTGAATTAATCGGTACAGAAGACTGCTTCCTGAACATAACACCAGTAGCACAGACACTGAGATCAACAATTAATAAATGGGACCTCCTGAAACTGAGAAGCTTCTGTAAGGCAAAGGACACAGTCAGCAAGACAAAATGGCAGCCCACAGACTGGGAAAAGATATTCACCAACCCCACATCTGACAGAGGGCTGATCTCCAAAATATACAAAGAACTCAAGAAGCTAGTCTCCAAAACACCAAACATCCAATTAAAAAATGGGGCACAGAACTAAATAGACAATTTTCAATAGAGGAATCTAAAATGGCTGAAAGACACATAAGAAAGTGTTCAACATCCTTAGCCATCAGGGAAATGCAAATCAAAATAACTCTGAGATACCATCTTACTCCTGTCAGAATGGCTAAAATCAAAAACACCAATGACAATTTCCAATGACAATTTATGCTGGAGAGGATGTGGAGAAAGAGGAACACTCATCCACTGCTGGTGGGAGTTCCAAGTTGTACAGCCACTTTGGAAATCAGTATGGCGACTCCTCAAGAAAATGGGAATAAGTCTACCACAAGATCCAGCAATTCCACTCCTAGGCATATACCCAAAAGAAGCACATTCATACAACAAAGACATCTGTTCAACGATGTTCATAGCAGCACTATCTGTAATAGCCAGAAACTGGAAGCAGCCTAGATGCCCCTCAACTGAAGAATAGATGGAGAAAATGTGGTACATTTACACAATGGAGTACTACTCAGCATAAAAAAAAACAATGGAATCTTGATTTTTGCAGGAAAATGGATGGAACTGGAAGAAACCATTCTGAGCGAGGTAACCCAACCACATAAAGACAAACATGATATGTACTCACTCATATGTGGATTTTAGACACAGAGTAAGGGATTCCCAACCTACAATCCACAGTGCCAGAGAAACTAGTAAACAAGGAAGACCCTAAAAGAGACAAACTTTGTCCCCTGGAGAAGGGGAAAGGGTCACCATCCCCTGAGCAAATTGAGAACATGGGAAGAGGGGGTGAGGAAGCTATGAGAGTGAGAAGGGAAGAAAAGGAAGGATGCAGAGGTCATGAAGTAGAAAGGTTGAGTCAGGTGTAGATTAGAAGAAAGGACATATGATTAGGTAGGATTTTAGGTGGGGGGGCGGCAGGGGAGGAAGGAGGGAGAAGGGAACTGGGATTATCATGTAATTCAAATATATAAAAAATAAAAAATTAATAAAAGAACGGGACATGTGGTTCTTAATAAAAAAATTTCAATGACATCATAACTCACAAATTAAAAACATGCTGTACTGAGGAGAGGCTACCTTAAATGCCCTCCCCTGATAATGAGATTGATGCCTGACTTATATGCCACCGGATAGCCCTCATTCAGCAGCAACTGGTGGAAGTAGAAGCAGACAACCACAACTATTCACTGAACTGAACTGGAATCCAGTTGCAGAGAAGGACAAGTGAAGAGCAAAGGGGTCCAGACCAGGCTGGTGAAACCCATAGAAACAGCTGACCTGAACACAGGGGAACTCTTGCTCCCCAGACTGATAGCTGACATACCAGCATGGGTCTGATCCAGACCTCAGGAACATGGGTTTCAGTGAGGAAACCTCAGAAATCTACCAGACATCCTGTAGTAAGTAGTTCAGTACTTATCCCTAGCATAGGTGTGGAATTTGGGAGCCCATTCCACATAGAGGAATACTCCCTGAGTCAAGACACATGGGGGTGGGCCTAGGCCCTAAAGGATACAATAGACACTGATGACCCCCTACAGAACGCCTCACCATCCAGGGGGAGCAGAAAGGATATGAGATAGGTAGGGTTTTAATTGGGAGGGAGGTGGTAGGGGAGGAGGGGAGGGAGAGGGAACTGGGATTGTCATGTAAAACAATCTTGTTTCTAATTCAAATAAAAAAAATCTGCAGAAAAAAGAAAACAGACAAACAACAACAACAACAAAAAAGATGCTGTACCTGAAGGTCTGAAATGGGAGTGATGAAGTGCTGGAAAACTGGAAAACTGTCAAATGACAGGATTCAGGGGAGGTTTTAAACTGATTTCAAAAGTGAGAAATTTAACACACTGTTAAACAGGATGTATGTATAACTTAAGAAGTTAAGTGTTGCAAACATGCATACAACTAGTTATTTCAATTCCTAAAAGTCTACATATTTAAACTTGGTCTTTCACTAGGAAAGCAGGAAACCATCTAATGAACCTCAATAGCCAGCCATTAGGTAAGAGTCCTATGGGCCACCCACTGGATACTGTAACCTGAGACCCACTCCGATGCCCAAACACACAGAACCCATCATCCTCCTTCTGTCCAACCATCCCCCTGCTAGAGTCCCTAGAGACATGAGCACCACCTGCACAAACTGGAAGAAGAGGTGAGTGACTGATCTCCCTGTTAAAGTGCCCCAATCCCTAGGCCCTAAACTACAGCGCACACCCCATGCCCTTCCTTGTCCTGTGGGCAGGCCGCTATCCACTACCATCCCCACCCACTGGACTTCATAATCTACAAGACCCACTCTGCTGCCCAAACCCACAGAATCCACCAACCTCCCTCTGGCCAACCATCCCAGGCAAGAACAGCAGCCCCTAGAGGCACAAGTACCACTTGCACCAATTGGAAGGGTATCCTTCCTGTGAACAGCCCTCTACAGAAACAGCAGCAGATCCTATAGGTACAAGCACCACTCATACCAGTTGGAAGAACAGACCCCCTTAGGCCCTTTGCATGTTGGTGACAGTTGTATAGCTTGGTCTGTTTGTGGGGACCCTAGCTGTGGGACCAGGATCTGTCCCTGGTGCATGAGCTGGCTTTTTGGAACCTATTCCCTATGGTGGGATGCCTTGCTTAGCAGCGGGGAGGAGCTTGGTCCTGTCTCAACTTGATATGTCATGTTTTGTTAACTTCCATGGGAGGTCTTACCCTTTCTGAGGAGTGGCATAGAAAGGAGGTGGGGAGAGGGAATGGGAGGAGAGGAGGGAGAGAAACTATGGTTAGTAGGTAAAATAAATAAAAATAATAATAAAAAAGAAACCATCTTACAATGAAGGCCATTGTAGATTTAGACGTGTCCTTTATACTTTCTTTAGATATTGTAATATTTTTTTAAAAATTTATGTGCACTCTTGTGTATGATGTATGTGGGCACACATGCATGTGTATGGAGGTCAGTGGATAACACTGAGGTTGGTTCTTTCCTTAGACTTTTATGTGGGCTCCAGAAAAATAACTCAAGTTCCCAGGTATGCATGCCAAGCTTTTACCTACTGAGAAATCTCCAGTTCCCAAACATTAAATTTTAATATTTGAGCAGTATTTATTGGCACTGCTATATAATCATTCATGTATTGGCATGACATTTTAATGTTGGGTGACATATTATGAGCATTATTTGTCCTAAAATTATATGTATACACACATATGTACACACACATAAATAAAATGGTCTTTGGTCAAAGTCCCTATCCACTATCCTCTCTTCCCCTCTTACCAAATCTCATTTCCCAATTCCCCCTTTTACTTTCATGCTTTATTTTTTGTTTTTGGTGACCCACTGCATCTAATTAGGATTTCTTCCATGGACAGAGTGGGTGACCTATTTGCTTGGGCTTGAGTGTTGTACCACTGAGAACTATGACTTGTTTCCTAAGCCTGAACATTTTCAATTATAGAGACACTGTTGATTGTTCTATAAAGAAACTGTACTGCTTATAAATATTTTCCATATATGAATGTATCTTGCTTTCCTTATCTTGAAAACTTGTTATGTATACATATGTATATATATATATATGTATATATATATGACTTACTTACTCTTATCTTACATATGAATGTTTTGCCTGTATGCATGTATGTATGTATGGCACATGTGTGCAGTGCCTGCAGAGGCCAAAAGAGGGTGTCAGAACTGGAGTTAGAGACAGTTGTCAGCTGCTATGTACTGAGAACCTTACCAGTGTTCTCCACAGGAGTAGTAAGTGTCCTGGACAGATGAGCCATCTCTCCAGCTTCTATTTTTTCAAGTATTGAATCATTACCAGTTTGTATATTTTCTCCTTGGAAACTTTAGTGTAGCATTAAATATTTTCCCCAAACAGTACTTGCAAATGGTTGGGATAGGTTTTTGGGAATTTATCTTTTGAACATAATATTCCTGCAAAACTTTAATAACAATAAACAAATCTGAGAAATGTTCCTGCACACATAACTATACACATCTTAATAATTCACCCAGAATTATTTTCCAAAGTAGAAGAGTGTAATTTTGGGTTCTTCAGACATTCCTTAAAAGTATGAAGCACTCCTTGGAAAGGATTTAAGGTCATGCTTCTCAAACTACTGAAGCCTATACACTGTATTCTTTCACAAAATATTGAATGTGCTCTACTTGTTTTTAGGACTCTGGTAATCTTATCTCTTATAGAGAACCATCAAACGAGGTGCAGTCACACTTTCTTTTTTATAACCTGCAGCATAAAATCTGAACACTTTCTCCTGCTTCCCAAATTTACAGTTTAATGTTACTATGCTTAAGAAAGGGTATATTCCACAGCATCCTTCCCTCTTTTCTCATGGAGACCCATCTTGTTTATACAGCTTCATGAAACTCTAGTAAAACAAGCTAAAACAGAAAAGACTATGGTATTCAAGCTACCACCTTGTCATTAGCATTTGGGATCTAAGATTCAGTTTACTCTTCAGGTTAATCTGTATTTATTTCACAGACAGTTCTGTAATGATGAAAATCAAATGTGTGAGTATACGTGTGTGTGTGTGTGTGTGTGTGTGTGTGTGTGTGTGTGTGTGTGTGTGTGTGTGTTCTGAGGGAGATAGCTGTTACAATTCTACCAGTGCCTTCATCTTACTTTCAAAATGTAAATCAGTCTCTGGAAACTGGTTTTGAGAAAACTGAATTTCAGTGGCTTCATTTTCTTTGTTGACCTGGCTTCTTTGGACCATTCAGAATTTAATATGTCATTCCCCCCCAAAACTATAATGTAAACCACAGGTACTACTTCATTTGCAATTAATTCACTGAGATGTTCCATTTTCGGCTTACCAGCAGTATCCATCTGCTTACTGACTCTCTTTTCATAGGAATATACACACACCGAGCAGGGACCTTGACTCATTCTCTTGCTCCTATATTCACACTTCCTATATTAATTATTTCCTGATGGTTATATTACAGTCAACACATATTACATTCTGTTTTTTTATCACTTTAGCTTATGATATATTTTAGCATCACAAGTCTAAAATGAGAGGTTTTAAAAGAAGCCAATGAATGTATGCATGTTGATAAAATCTAAGATGCATTTTTTTGTACTCTAGATTTATCCTTAAAAATGTCACAGCTTCTGAGTGACAACTTCTATAGAGAAGATAAGGCTTCTATGAAGATTTGTACATTTATTCACAAACTCTCCACTTTATTTAGTAACACACTGATTGTATTAGTAAAGGAACTAGAAAATGAATGAAACAATATAAAAATCAAGTTTCTATTTGAGCAAGGTGCTATTAATGCAGTAGACCTCCTTTTCCAATCTTCTTTATTGAAATTTTTGTCAATCTAATAATAAAATTATTACACATTATTAAATGTATTTAAAAGTCAAAATCAAAAATCTACAAAGACTAAATATCAAATAATGACATAATGAAAATACTAAGTAGTCATTCTTCATAAATCTTTCTGAATGACATTGATGTTAAAGTCATTGGGAAAATGTCAAACAAACTTTATTAACAGTAAACTCAATGAATTGGTTTTTGTGTGATGATATTCTATATTGATGCACATGACAAACTGATCTGTGCTCAGTGAATATACTTAGATACACAGTAGCACAGAATGAAATAGCCAATGATTCTTCAATTATCAGGATTAGACTGTGGAATTAAATATGGACATTATTTGACATGTGACATAACTAAATCATCACTAAACTTTTTATAATATGATTTTAAAGTTAGCTCATGAAATATTTATAAACAGGAAGTCTACTCCAATACTGCATTGGCAAGACTGAATGCTTCATTTTTCAGACTGATAGTAAGTTTCATATAGAACAATCCTCTGTGCTCACATCTCAAACAGTATATGTACAGCAATGGGTGTGACCAGAATAAAACACTATTAACATCAAAGAGAGCTGTATCTAAATGACTACAACATGGCTATCATTTGATTGAATAATAAAATAACCACAACCTTTCTACTCTTTGTTAAATTATGTTTGTTAGAGTTATCCTAGATGGCATTTCCCCTAATTATCTTTTCATAAAATATCAATTATTTAAATGACTTCATTGCACCTACCCAACCCCCAATCTTCCCATATTTATTCAAATCATGCATTTTTACTTATAAGCATCCCATTTTGAAAGAAAAGTTTGAAACGTATTAACCCATTTTATATTACTTATTATTTCCATTTGATTATCATTATGCCTGTGTGGCCACTTCTAAAACACATCTTTTGATACATCCTCTATAAGAGACCCAAAATGTTCTTCTAGGCTTGGCTTCCCCAAACAACCTTCAGCATAACTATATTTTGTTAATCAGTTTGACCAGAATTCAATAGTGCATCTTTCCTCACTTGATGACCAAAGTTCTCAAATTCTAGATGTTCTGCTCTTTTAGAGCAGAAAGTATAAAAGTCCATGACTTGCGTGGCTCGGCTGTTAAAAACCACTGGCTGCTCTTATAGGGGAGCAGGGTTCAATTCCTAGCACCCTCATGGTGGTGATGGTCTAAAACTCCAGTTCTAGAGGGGATCCAATGCCCTTTTTTGGCTTCTGTGGGCACCAAACATGCATGTGGTACATAGACATATGTTTAGGCAGTATACCCATACAAACAAAATAAAAATATTTAAAAATTAAAGTTTATAACCAAGAGTGATGTGAAAGTCATACAGGAAGGTTTCCATAACAAATCTGAAGGTCTTGGCATAGGCTCATAAAGTTTGGCACTCTTTGTGTAGCCAAAGCAAGAAGCACTTTGGTCTGGGTCCCCTCTATGGACAAAAAGAGTACATATAACCAGGCAAATTATTTTTGGCTATAAAATTTTATCAACTCCCATGTTTGAGTCATATAGAAGTCTTATTGATAGATTGCAAGTTTCCCTGAATATTTATTTATTTTTTGTTGTTGTTGTTTTTGTTTTTCGAGACAGAGTTTGTCTGTGGCTTTGAGGCTATCCTGGGACTAGCTCTTGTAGACCAGGCTGGCCTCAAACTCACAGAGATCCTCTGCCTCTGCCTCCCCAGTGCTGGGATTACAGGAGTATGCCACCACTGCCCGGCTCCCTGAATATCTTTTTTTCTTAAAGTTTCACTGGGCCCTATGGTCTGTGGTGAAGTGTGTGTGACAGGTGTGACACTGTTCACACTCTTTTCTAAACCTCAAGAAGCCTCATGCTTTTCACTCTGATTCTTTGGAATGCCACTACCTTGTCAACAACCTCAGAAGGGGTGTGGATAGAGAGGAGCCCAGCTGTCTGTCCAGCTCTGCTGAGGCCTGTCGTAAAGATGAGTGTAGATTCTACCATGTGGAACAGGGACGGGCTGGCTCAGCTGATTGGGGAGGAAACTGCAAACCCCCAGAACTATTAGTAGAGGCAGCAAAAACCTCTACTGGATCTGGGAAGTGGTGGTGGCACCTTTAATCCCAGAACTTGGGAGGCAGAGGCAGAGGCAGAGGCAGAGGCAGGCGGATCTCTGTGAGTTAGAGAACAGCCTGGTCTTTAAAGAGTTTTCCAGGACAGTCTCCAAAACCTATAGAGAAACCCTGTCTCAAAAAAACCAAAACAAACAAAATCCTCTACTGGAAATAGTAAGGCTAAAATAGAGTTGGCTAGTTAGCACTACTTATTAGTAGTGCCATCCTTAACTCTTAAGCTTGTTCTTGAAAAAAGTTGCCCTCATATATACTTAAAACATTGTACTCTTCAAATTATTATTTGCAGATAGATATTAAAATCATGGAAAAACTATTCAGATCCTGGAGGACAATTATATGGTTAAGTAGAAAAAACATGCCGCAAAGTTGCCATTTAATGATTTTTTTTTTTTTTTGAGTCAGGGTCTCAGTACATAGCCCTAACTGTTATGAGACCCACTGTGTAGATTAGGCTGGCCTTGAACTCACATATATCCTTGTTCTGTGATTAAAGGAATACACAACCTGCCTAACTTGATAATCTTAATTTAAAAAATGTTTTCATATGTCACTATAAAAATAGTATAGCAGCAGCCTTGTAATTACTAATGTATGTAAGTATAGGAATATGACACCAGTGCCCATCACATGTTCTTTGGTAATAGAAATGTTTTATTTATATGCTTTGTACAATAAGCAAGCTTTAGCTCTGAAGCTAGGAACAGGGAATAAATGTTCTCAAAAGCACCCGGAAAACGCTCTAATAGAAACATTCCTAAACTTTATGCTTAGGGCTGTTACAATTTATTTTTGTATTTTCTCCAAAAGAGATAGGATAAGGAGAATCAGAAGCCCTTAACCTGGATGATCTGAATGAAGAAAAGCTGAGGCCATTTGCTATGTTCTGAATTCCCTTGGGGATCAATCCTTTCTGCTTGGAATTCTATTTCCCATCCCAGCTTCTTGCCCCTCTCTAAAGCAGTCTTTCTTGTTTCGTTTTTAAAAATGTCACTCAAAAAGGCCCTTCCTCATTTTCCCAGTTTTTGTATGACTTCACAAGACTACATTAGTATCCTAACTTGGTTTCTATTGTTGATAAACACTTTGACTGTAAGGATTCAGACATTATGCTGGCCTGCCCCTGTTACCTGGCAGAATGCACTCAGGCAGTACTCTGGCTTCCCTGGTGTCCATGAGTACTAAGTCTGCACGAAGGTGTAAAGGACCCCTATAAAAGACAGACCCCCCCCACCCACTCTCTTTGCTCTCTTCTCTTATTCGCTCACCCCCCCACCCCCACCCCGCGCCACTTTAACAAACTCTACTTGGTTAACCAATCTCTTGGTTCGTGTTCCATCACCATCACATGCTCTAATTGCAACAAAAGAACAACAATGACCACAACAATTTGGGGAGGAGAGGGTGTACTTCACCTTACAGCTTACAGTCTTGAATGAAAAAAGTCAGGGCAGGTACTGGAAGCAGGCACCTGGAGACAGGAACTGAGGCACAGATACTGAGGGACGCTGCATGCTGTTTGTTCCTCATGTCTTGCTCAACCTGTTTTCTTAAGCCATGCAGGATGCCTCACCCCAGGGTCCTTCCCACCACTGCCCAGTGGGCTGGGCCCTTCCATATCCACCATTCATCAAGAAAACACCCTACAGACTTGCCTACAGGCAATCAGATGGGGCAGTTTTTCATTTGAAGTTCCTCTTCCTTGATAACCCAGCTTGTGTCAATTTGACAAAAACCCTAACTGGGGCATTTAAGTTGCTTCTGTAATTCTTTCTTGCAATATCCAGTTCCTTTCTTTTTTAAAAAATTACCACACAACACGTCTACCTGATTGCAGATAAGATGGAGAACTTCCCCTGAAAGCTTCCCTTTGTAACTTTACAAATATAGAAGGGCGTGGAAAGGGAGGGTCTGAATGTAGAGGTGAACAACGCCTTCTTTCTTAAAAAAAAAAAAAAAAAAAAAAACCAAAAAAACCCAAAAACCAAAACTGAGCAATAACTAGTTTCAACTACAAAGTCTTAAGTCTTTCTTTCATAATTATTATTAAAAATAGTAGGTTATCATAGGACATCTATAAAACTGACAATAATTCTGAAGGAAAGTTATTTGTGATATATTTCTATTAGTCTTATGATGTTTCTTTTTTGCTTTTGTGTATTTAAGATTCTCATGAAGAATCCTTGTCCATATTTATAAAATCATTTATGAATAAACATGCAAGTTAAAAGTGGTAGATTTTGCATTTTATCCTTGTATGAATAGTATTTTAGCTATTCCAGATGCAGGCTATTTTATGCAGGCCAAAGTATTATTGAAAGTAAACACTTCTTCATCATCTAGTTACCCAATAGGTCTTTTCAAATTTATCCCTCCAATCCAATGTAACTTTGTTCTCTTTTACCAACATCTTTTATTACCTTCATTCCACATGCAAACCATGCCACGGGCAACCACCATTATACTTTTTTACTTCTATGAGATCAATCAAGTTTTTTAGATTCTACTAATGAGTGAGATCATGCAGTATTTGTCTTTGTCTAACTTTTATCTTCCAGTTTGTTGCAAATGGCAGGATTTTGTTCTTTGTAATGGCTGTACTATATTCTCCCCACCTCTATGTGTGTATCACATTTTCTTTATATTCATCCATCTGTCTATCTATATCTATACTAACTATATAAATAAAAAATTCTCTCCCACATACTGATTCAATCCTTTGGATATATAATAGTCATAAGACTGCTGGGTCGGGGCTAGACTGATGGCTCAGAGGTTAAGAGCACTGACTGCTCTTCTAGAGGTCCTGAGTTCAATTCCCAGCAACCACATGGTGGTTCACAACCATCCGTTATGAGATCTGGTGCCCTCTTCTGGTGTGCAGATATACATGGAAGCAGAATGTTGTATACATAATAATAATACATAAAATAAATAATACCTGCTGGGTCAGGAAGAGCTCTAGTCTCATTTTATTTAGGAATCATCATACTTTTTCCATAATGGTTATACTAATTTGCTTTTTTTTTTAGATTTATTTATTTATTTACCATGTATATAGTGCGTGCCAGAAGAGGGCACCAGATCATATTACAGATGGTTGTGAGCCACCATGTGGTTGCTGGGAATTGAACTCAGAACCTCGGGAAGAATAGTTGGTGCTCTTAACCCCTGAGCCATCTCTCCAGCCCCCTTTTCTTTTTTGTTTTTTTGGGGACAGGGTTTCTCTGTGTAGCTTTGGAGCCTATCCTGGAACTTTCTCTGGAGACCAGGCTGGCATCGAACTCACAGAGATCCACCTGCCTCTGCCTCCCGAGTGCTGGGATTAAAGGCGTGTGCCACCAACACCCGGCTTTTTTTTTTTTTTGTTTGTTTGTTTTTTTGAGACACTAATTTACTTTTTTAAAAAATCACTAATATGTATGGTTTTCATCTTTCTACATCTACACCATCACCTGTTATCTTTTGTCATTTCAATAGCCACGCTTGTTGGAGTGAAGTGACATCTCATTGTGGTTTTGACATAAATTTCTGTAAGTCTTCCTTTGAAAAAGGTATTTTTTCTTTTTAAATTCGATTACTTACTTTGCTGTGAGTTTTAAAAACATAAGGTTTGAGTATTAAGCTATTTTCAGTTTGTATAGTTGGCAAATATTTTTCCCATTATAATGTTATCTCTTCCCAATTTTTGATTATTTCCTTTGTTGCACAAAAAAAAAATCTTGCAGTTTGGTACAATATTATCTATTTTTTGCTCTTGTTATCTGTGTTTACATATATGTATATATACACACCATATAACATACACAGACACAGACACAGACACAGACATACACACCCCTAGCTCTGGTCAATGTCATTAAGTATTTCTTTTATGTTTTTTTCTAGTATTATAGGTTCAGGTATAATGTTTAAGTATGAAGCCATTTTAAAGGAAAATAAGATTATTCTTCAAGTAAAAACATGGCAACAATGTAGTCAATGAGACACTCACTCATTCAAGACAGCATTTCAGCATATGTATAAATACCTAGGACCACACAGGTCTACTACATCACCAGCCAATATGACTAAAAGAGCGTAAGTGTGGTCTGATAAAACTTCTGATAAGTCTCTTAAGAAATGGGATGAGGAGAGTGCTTCTGTGTGTACTATAGAGAGGGATTCCCTAAAGCATACAAGTTACATGAAATAAGTGATCTTTTATTGTGTTTAAGCAATTGGATTCCAGGAGTATGGCTCAGTGCTTAGCTGTGGGTGCCTGCTTCTGCTTCCATCAGCTACTAGATGAAGGCAACTAAGGTAGTCATCAATCTCATTATAGGGAAAGGGCATCAAAGGCAGCCTTTCTACCACTGCCTAGATTCTTGGTTGGGGTCATCCCTGTGGATCCCCTAACATTACCCCTGTGCCAGACCTCTCTCCAAACCTATACTGGCACCCTCTATCAAGGCATCTCCTTTCTTGTCCTTCTCTATTCCACCCCTGTTTCAGTCATCCTGTTCTCTCCTGTTCTCCTCTCCCCTCCCCTACTTCCCCAGTATTTAAGCTTAGACATCAGAAACAAAATGAGTAGTGATATTTACAAATTATGTGTGAGATCATATGTAATGTCTTAAAGGAGAATAATGTTAACATGGGACTGATTCTCACTGGAACGTTGAGAGTGGCCCCGAAAATTGCCTCACACACACACACAAAAAAAAAACAAAAAACAAACAAACAAACAAAAAACCTTATGCACAAAGTCTTTAAGTTGGAGACTTGCAAGGGAATTTCAATGAGAAGGCAACCCTATAGAAAATAAAGTCTCTACAAATACATAAATTGTGTACTATCAGTTATAAAAAGGAGGACTTTGGATCAAACCCTAATTACAAAAGTATTTGGTTTTTAAAAACAAATGATAGAAAATTAATTGCCAATACTTAAATTGGAACACTTCAATGAAAATATAAAATTCCTGTTTACCTGAGATACAGGACAGTGAGTGTGGTAACAGTAGGTCAACATTCCTGCCTTGCCAGTTATCTGGAGCAGAGCAGTGGCTGCTCCTCCAGAAAGGGCGTGGCTCTCCAGCTTGTGTCAGCGACTTCCTGCTTCATTCCACCATTCTGGCCTCTGTAAGTGATTAGGTTTCCAACTTCTGGAATAGAAAGAACTTTGAGATAAGAGCTGAAACACACACTTTAGCCTTGATAAAAGGAAAAATTAATTTTGACTCCTCATTTGAACTCTATTTTTATTTCTTAGAAAGGGTAGGGTGTTTGGGTCTAACTGAAGTCTTCTACATGTCTGCAACCAGTTATGCCAGCACCATTTGTTGAAGATGTTCTCTTTGTTCCATTGTATAAATTTGGATTGTTTATCAAAAAGAAGAATTGTGTTGGGATTTTGATGGGGATTGCATTGAATCTGTAGATTGCTTTTGGCAAGATTGCCATTTTTACTATGTTGATCCTACCTGTCCAAGAACAAGGGAGATCTTTCCATTTTCTGATATCTTCTTCAATTTCTTTCTTTAGAGACTCAAAATTCTTATGGTACAGGTCTTTCACGTTTTTGGCTAGTGTTACCCCGAGGTATTTTATGTTGTTTGTGGCAATTGTAAAGGGTGATGTTTCTCTGATTTCTTTCTCCTCCAATGTGTCATTGGTATATAGTAGGGCTACAGATTTTTTTTTTTTAGTTAATCTTGTATTCTGCCAATTTGCTGAAGGTGTTTATCAGCTGTAGGAATTCCCTGGTAGAGTTTTTTGGGTCACTAATGTAGACTATCATATCGTCTGCAAATATTGAGAATTTGATTTCTTCTTTTCCCATTGCCTTGCACAAAACTTAAGTCAAAATGGATCCAAGACCTCAACATAAATCCAGCTACACTGAACTTATTAGAAGACAAAGTCGGAAATACCCTTGAATTAATTGGTACAGGAGACCACTTCCTGAACATTACACCAGTAGCACAGACACTGAGATCAACAATTAATAAATGGGACCTCCTGAAACTGAGAAGCTTCTGTAAGGCAAAGGACACAGTCAGCAAGACAAAATGGCAGCCCACAGACTGGGAAAAGATATTCACCAACCCCACATCTGACAGAGGGCTGATCTCCAAAATATACAAAGAACTCAAGAAGCTAGTCTCCAAAACACCAAACATTCCAATTAAAAAATGGGGTACAGAACTAAATAGACAATTTTCAATAGAGGAATGTAAATTGGCTGAAAGACACATAAGAAAGTGTTCAACATCCTTAGCCATCAGGATGCTGGCTAAATGCAAATCAAAACAACTCTGAGATACCATCTTACTCCTGTCAGAATGTCTAAAATCAAAAACACCAATGACAATTTATGCTGGAGAGGATGTGGAGAAAGGGGAACACTTCTCCACTGCTGGTGGGAGTTCCAAGTTGTATAGCCACTGTGGAAATCAGTATGGCGATTCCTCAAGAAAATGGAAATCGGTCTACCACAAGATCCAGCAATTCCACTCTTAGGCATATACCCAAAAGAAGCACATTCATACAACAAGGACACCTGTTCAACAATGTTCATAGCTATTTGTAATAGCCAGAAACTGGAAGCAGCCTAGATGCCCCTCAACCGAAGAATGGATAGAGAATATGTGGTACATTTACACAATGGAGTACTACTCAGCATAAAAAAACAATGGAATCTTGAAATTTGCAGGAAAATGGATGGAACTAGAAGAAACCATTCTGAGTGAGTTAAATCGCAAAAAGACAAACATGGTATGTACTCACTCATACATGGATTTTAGACATAGAGCAAAGGATTACCAGTCTATAATCCACACTGCCAGAGAAGCTAGGAAACAAGGAGAACCCTAAGAGAGACATACATGGTCCCCTGGAGAAGGGAGAAGGGTCAAGATATGCTGAGCAAAGTGGGAGCACAGGAAGAGGGGGGCTAGGAGAATGAGAAGGGGAGAAGAGGAGGGATGCAGAGGACATGAGGGAGCAGAAAGGTTGAGTCAGGGGATGAATAGATGGTAACAAGAATGGAGATATCATAATAGAGGGAGACATTTTTGGTTTACAGAGAAATCATGCACTAGGGAAATGTCTGGAGATCTACAAAGATGACACCAGCTAACAATCTAAGCAACAGAGGAGAGGCTACCTTAAATGCCCTACCCTGATAATGAGACTGATGACTAACTTATATGCCATCCTATAGTCTTCATCCAGCAGCTGGTGGAAGTAGAAGCAGACACCCACAACTAATCACCAAACTGAACTGAAACCCAGATTCAGAGAAGGATGAGTGAAGAGCACAGGGGTCCAGACCAAGCTGGTGAAACCCACAGAAACAGCTGAACTGAACACCAGGGAACTCTTGCTCCCCAGACTGATAGCTGGAATACCAGCATGGGACTGATCTAGACCCCAGGAACATGGGTTTCTGTGAGGAAGTCTCTGAAATCTATGGGACCTCCTGTAGAAGTTCAGTACTTATCCCTAGCATAGGGTGGACTTTGGGAGCCCCTTCCATATAGAGGAATACTCCCTGAGCCAAGACACACGGGGGTGGGCCTAGGCCCTATCCCAAAGGATACAATAGACACTGATGGCACCCTATGGAAGGCCTCATCATCCAGCGGGAGCAGAAAGGATATGTGATAGATAGGGTTTTAGTTGGGGGGTGGTGGTAGGGGAGGATGGGTTGGAGAAGGGAACTGGAATTGTCATGTAAATCAATCCTGTTTCTAATTCAAATAAAAAAGGTTTTTTTTTTTTTTTTTTTTTTAAAAGAAAGGGTAGGGGGTTGAGCACTCAGTAGGCCAGAACACATTCTTAGTATTTGTAGGAACACCACTAAACCAGTCAAAGCCATAAGCATACAGATAACTGTCTTATTAAGGACACCAACTTGGCCTTTAACTGTTGATTCTTGAGTCAGTGCCAACATGAAGAACTCTCAATTCATACATCTTCTACATCTCCACTGCTTGCAATATTGGGAACTCATACTAGCATCAGAAAATTATGGAACCAAGTTATATAATTAACCTTTTAGTAAGAGATACAAGCTGGGCGGTGGGCGGTGGTGATGCACGCCTTTAATTCCAGCACTCAGGAGGCAGAGGCAGGTGGATCTCTGTGAGATCAAGGCCAGCCTGGTCTACAGAGTGAGTGCCAGGAAGGCTCCAAAGCCACAGAGAAAACCTGTCTCAAAAAATGAGAGAGAGAGAGAGAGAGAGAGAGAGAGAGAGAGAGAGAGAGAGAGAGAGAGAGAGAGAGAGAATGTCATGGATTTCCCTTTGGAAAATGATTAAGACTTTGCACTTACTTTGCTGTATCCTGGCTTTCAGGGACATTTGCTTGCCATGCAGAGTGATACGGCTTTTCCAAATCCTGGGTAAAATTACCCCTATAGAGATTTAGCTTATTTTGTTCTGGTTCTGTATCAATAGACAACCTTCTGAGTATATTATGAATTTTGTAATTTCTTATATAATTAAGTTGGTGAGGTAGATAGCAGGTACAAGTCCTTCAGTCAGAACACAAACTGCTAAATAACTAATCTAAATGTCATGGAAATTAGATATATGTAGACCAGTGTTGTGGAATACTATTTTAAGATGTGTTATATTTGTTTATGCTGTAGAACATTGGTTTAATGATGCAAAGACGTGTTGCATTCTTTTATGTTATATCTGGTTTAATTCTGTGAAGCTGTGTTACTTTGCCTGTCTAAAACACCTGATTGGTTTAATAAAGCACTGAACAGCCAATAGCAAGGCAGGAGAAACAATAGGCAGGGCTGGAAGGCAGAGAAAATAAAGAGGAGGAGAAATCTGAAAGAGGTTCTTGGAGGAAGAGGTTATTGAGGAATGAAAAAAGAAGGGGCCAGCCACACAGCCAGATGTGGAATAAGAAGTAAAGAAAGGTATGTATAATAGATAAAGGCAAAAGAAAACCTGGCTAGAAATAAGCCAAATTAAGGCTTGGCATTCATAAAAAAGAATAAGCCTCTGTGTGCATTTATTTGGGAGCTGGGAGGTGGGTCCTCAAAGATCCAAGGAGCCAAAGGAGTGTTAAAAGAACAAAACAAACAAACAAACAAACAAACAACAACAAAAACAACTCCAAAACATTTTGTCGTACCAATGTGAGACTCTACAATATCCACTTAGTGCCTGAGAAAAAGCTGGAACAAAAGGTGGGGGAGCACGGTTCCTTTAATAAGTTCTGTGTACAGAAAGAGCCATTTTTATGCTAAGTAGAAACAACAACAACAAAAAAGTAAAAATTCCTGCCACAGTGCAGGGGACTAGCATTCCATAGCTGGAGGTTGAATGCAGTTCCTAGTCAAATGTACTTCCAATAGTGCTGCGAGCTTTAGGCTTGGCTCTCTTAAACCAAGAAACAGGTAGAACCAGTCAATAGGGTCAGGCAGAGGACAAAGCTGTAGCTTAGCAGTTTAAAGTTTGTTCACATGGTGAAAAAAAACTATAAGATACCCAGTAAAAGAGGGCCAGATGGAAAAAACCCCTAAACAGGTTCTAGTGTGTTTTACAGTGTGTATAGGCTTAAGAAAGAATATGGGTATAGACAGTCATAGAAAGAAATAGTTGAAAAAGAATAAAGTCTTTAAAGAGAGAAATAAAATAACATAGGAGAATAAGCCAAACAGAGATGGGATCCTACAAATGGGTACAGATCTAAACAGAGAATTCTCAACAGAGGTATCTCAAATGCCTTAGCCATCAGGGAAATGCAAATCAAAACAACTCTGAGATACCATCTTACACTGGTCAAAAATACTAATGAAAGCTCATGCTGGGGAGGATGTGGAGATAGGGGTATACTCCTCCACTGCTGGTGGGAGTACAAACTTGTACAGCCGCATTTCAAACCAGTATGGTGCTTTCTCTGAAAATTGGGTATTGATCTACCTCAAGACCCAGCAATACCACTCTTGGGCATATACCCAAAGGATGCATACTTATACCACAAGGACAACTGTTCAACTATGTTCATAGCAGCATTATTTGTAATAGCCAGAACCTGGAAGCAACCTAGATGCTCCTCAACTGAAGAATGGATGGAGAAAATGTGGTACATTTGTACAACGGAGTACTACTCATCGGAAAAAAAAAAAAACCAAAGGAATCTTGAAATTCTCAGGCAAATGGATGGAATTAGAAGAAACCATCTTGAGTAAGGTAACTCAGACACAGAAGACAAACATGGTAAGTACTCACCAATAAGTGGATATTAGACATAGAGCAAATATAATCCACAGCCCCAGAGAAGCTAGGAAACAAGGAGGACCCTAAGAGAGACATACATGGACCGCCTGTAAAGGGGAAATGGACAAGATCTCCTGAGTAAACTGGGAGAATGGGGGAAGGGGGAGAGAGAGGTAGGAAATAGAGGAGGGGAGAAGCAGAGGAGGGTGGAGAACATGAGGGGCCAGGAAGGTCAGGGAAAGGACAGAGAGAGAGAACAAGGAAAGAGATACCTTGATAGAGGGAGCCATTTAGGGGTTATCGAGAAACCTGGCATGAGGGAAATTCCTAGGAATCCCCAAGGATGACCCCAACTAAGAATCTAAGCAATAGTGGGGTTCCTTAAATGCCCTTCCCCTATAATGAGATTGATGATTGACTACCTTAATTGCCATCATAGAACCTTCATCCAGTAACTGATGGAAGCAGAAGCAGAGATCCACAGCTAAGTACTGGGCTGAACTCCTGGAGTCCAGTTGTAGAGAAGGAGAAGTGATGAGCAAACTGTTCAAGACCATGCTGGAAAAACCCACAGAAACAGCTGACCAGAGCTAGTGGGAGCTCATGGACTCCAAACTGACATTTGGGGAACCTGCCTAAGACAGAACTAGGCCCCTGAATGTGGGTGTCAGTTGGGGAGCTTGGACAGTCTATGGGGCTGCGGGAAGTAGAACCAGTATTTATTCCTAGTGCATGAACTGGCATTTTAGAGCCCATTCCCTATGGAGGGATACCCTGCTCAGCCTAAATACAGGGGCCAAGGCCCTGCCCCAAATGATGTGACAGACTTTGGTGATTACCCATGGAAGGCCTCACCCTCTCTGAGGAGTGGATGGGGGGTGGGATGGGGAGATGGTGGAGGGAGTGGAAGGACAGGATGGAGAGGGAACTGGGGTTGGTATGTAAAATAAGGTTGTTTTAAAAATAAAAAAAAATTGGAATCACTCAGATAAGATAATGGAATAGTTTCTCTGAATTTGCTAAATACAAATGGACTGAATATTATAAACATACTTCTTACTTGATAACTATTTTTTGTGGTGTGTATTTTTACTATGTTTAACTTCAAACTCTTTCTTTAGATTTACACAAAAGGGGGAAATAATGTGGAATATTATTTTAAGATGTGTTAAGTTTGTTTACACTGTGGGACATTTGTTTAATGATGCAAAGATGTGTTGCATTCTTTTATATTGCATTTGATTAACTCTGTGAAGCTGTGTTACTTTGCCTGTCTAAAAAACTTGATTGGTCTAATAAAGAGCTGAACGGCCAGTAGCAAAGCAGGAGAAAGGATAGGTGGGGCTGCCAGGAAAAAGAGAATAAATAGGAGGAGAAATCTGGGGAGAGAGAGATCTAGGATGAACAGAAGAAGGAGAGAGGACACCCGGGGCCAGCCACCCAGGTATACAACAAGGCCAGAAGAAAGAAGTAAAGAAAGGTATATAGAATATATAGATAAAAGCCTAGAGGCAAAAGATAGATGGGATAATTTAAGTTAAGAAAACCTGGCTATCATCCCACATGGAGGGATGCTCTCTCAGCCTCGACACATGGGGGAGGGCCTAGGCCCTGCCCAGGATGATATGACAGACTTTGGGGAACCCCCACGGAGGGCCTTACCCTCCCTGGGGAGCAGAAGGGGGATGAAGTGGGGGGCTGAGGGGTAGGGTGGGGAGAGGGAGAAGGGATTGACATGTGAAGCAAGCTTGATTCTAATTTGAACTAATAAAAAAAGAAAGAAAACCTGGCTTGAAATAAGCCAAGGTAAGGGCAGACATTCATAAGCAAGAGTACGGCTCAATGTGATTTATTTGGGAGTTGGGTGGTACACCCCCAAAGATCCCAAAGAGTAAAGGACTAAAAGCAAACAACACACGAGAGATCCATTATCTTGAGAGTAATGACAAACTCTACATCACATCCTAGTTATTCTATAGGGTAACCCTCCCACTCTATGCATTCCCTGATAGACTACTATCCTTTTGTTTTGTGTTCTGTGTTACTTGATTCAAACCAGTGACATTATAGGAAAACCAGAAATGTTTTTGGGCCAGACAAGGACGGGAGAATGTGAGTGACAGGATATGGGCAATGTCCCTGAACAGTGTGTTAGTTCCCCACAAGTAGCCAGGAGAGACAAAGGAGCAGTTGAAGGGGGGTAGAACCAAAGTTAAATGGTGGCTTCAGTAATCCTTGTGTGTCTAGGCATTATATCCATCATATTTCTTATATTCATGGTTTACCAAACTTTTGTGAAGCACTATGATAGCCATTGGAAACCCAGACTCTAGGAGAACACAGTCCACATCTCGAGGCACTCAACTACCTGGGAAGAGAAGGGAGTTCATTACCCAGGTTAACACTTAGTGGTCCTGGCTATGGTAGAGGTAAGTATGCAATGTTGAAGAGCACAGACTAGTCTACTTTTCAAGAATAAGGGTGGTGGAGGGCAAGGCTATGTCTAGGGCTATACAGAGGTTAGACAGGCCAAGAAAAGTCACCAGGGAACTAGTGACTTCATTAAATTCATTCAAAAGATTTACTTTTCCAAACCATTAATAAGAAAGAGTTTACATTTTTGTCTGTTGATATCATTTTCAATGCTGTACTCATTTTTAGCTGATAAATATAAAGGTCCCATTTTGTCAGACCTTTAACTTTGTGATATGGTGAGTGATAAAGCTTTGACTATCTGCCTGATTCTTGAAATAGAAAATGATGATGTCATATCTACAAGAACTAACAGCTTTATTTTTTAAAAAAGTACTATCAAAGAAAGCCTGAATATTTTAAGTTAATGAATGGAAGGAAAAAGGAAAATTGAAAAAGAAGCCAGGTGCTTACAACTATAACAATACATGGGGGGGGGGGTTCGTGGAGGCAGGAGGCTCAAGAGTTCAAAGTCAACCTTAGCTACATAATGATTTTGGGCCAGGATGGGCTAAAAGGTGCTCCTATCTTAAAAGCAAACAGGTCAAAAGGAACTAGACACTGGCCAGGGAGTACTAGACAATGTAATTCAAGTTACAGGAAATTATGTCTTTCTTTTGAAAGGAATCCTGAGTAAAGAAAGACAACAGCTGTAGTACTAAACAACCAAATATAGAAATGATACTAGAATTATATTATCTTCTAGGAACATGTTGGACACTTTATACATAAATAAGTTAACTCATTTAATTTTTAATACAACACTACAAGGAAGTACTTTTAACATTTTTATTACAGAGTGAAATTGATACAAGGGAAATGAAGTAACTTTACCTTCTTTCCAGCTTAGATATAATTCACATACACTTTATTTTCATCCAGAGTATCATCATCATCTAGCATTTGTACATCTTACTGCTTATCCTATTCCTACTTGTCTCCTCTGAAAAGAAGGCAAGCATTGAAAGCACAGGGGATACAGTGGACATTGTAACAGACAAAATCCTTGAGAACTGTTTTTCTTTGAGTTCAATAACTTCTCAAAGACTAATTATGTAGTGTGTTTTCCCCCCAAGAGACAAAGTACTTTACAAGTGCTTGAGTTAAAATATTTGCTAAAAATATTTTGAGTAGCTCATGAAAATAGTTAATCATTATGTATATTCTTGCTATGCTCATCACTCTCACTATAAGATAGGGAGCTAGAGAATACAGTTCCTGCTTCAAAGAGCAGTTAGGAATTGAAACAAGGTAGAAGCAGGAGGGGCATAAACAAGAAATCCTCGTATTTCATGATCTCCCTTTCTCACTCAGCAAATGTTATCTAAAATACCAACTCATCTTTCTTCCCCTACATCATAATCCAAGCCCAACTAAACATTATTGTAATATTCATAATATCATGAGCTGGAAATGACCAGACAGCTTCCTTCTTGAGGATTAGATTTCATGGTACCAGAAGGCACAATGCAAGCTTCCGAAGGAAGAGAGCAGACAACAGTCCTACCTAGCTATGAAATATAAAAATAATCATCAAGGCATGATAAACCTAGAGTACAGTAGTGGAAAGCATAACTTGGGGGTAACAAACAGCTCTCTAATTAGACTTAAGACTTATTCAATAAGAGGGAACTCATATTTAGTATCTGAAACTTAGCCAACTAACTATTCAGTGCTAGTGAAAGCATGGATCCTGGAGGAAAACATAAAATCTCAACTTTATTAAATCAGCGTAATCCCTTACTGTATTTTCAATATTTGTCCTTGTATCCACAGATAAGTGTAGTCCTTACTGCTTATCAATGAAACTTCTCTTTTCAACAGATGGAGACTATTATGAAAAAACACACACAATCACAATGCAGAGTTTTGGAGACCAGTCCAAAAGATAAAACTACAGTTACATCTTCCACACATGAAGCTCAGGAATCATTATGGAAGAGGAGCTGAAAGATTGTAAAAGGTAGAGAACAGGGAGTTTGCTATAAGATTATGTTTCCTAGGAATTTGTATAAAAATGTCCCCCATTGGCTAGGAGGTGGTGGCACACCTTTAATTCCACCAATAAGAAGGCAGACGAAAGCAGACCTCTGTGAGTTTGAGGCCAGCCTGGTCTACAGAGCTAGTTTCAGGGCTGCTAGAGCTACACTAGGATGTCTCAAAGAAACCAACCAACCAACCAACCCAAAACAATGGCTCCCATAGGCTCATATATTTGAAAGCTTAGTCACAAGGGTGTGGCACTATTTGAGAATGACTGGAATGTGTGGCCTTGTTGGAGGAAGTGTTTCACTGGGGTTGGGCTTTGAGACTTCAAAAACCTACTCTCTTTCTCTCTCTTGGTCTGTGGATCAGGATGGAGCTCTCAGCTCCATGCTTACTGCCATGATGCTAATAGAATAAACCTCTGGAACTGTAAGAAAGCCCCCAATTAATGCTTCATTTTATAAGAGTTGCTTTGGTTGTGGTGTCTCTTCACAGCAATAGAAGAGCAACTAAAATAGAACGTCAGAAACCCACAAAATCTTTCCAATATGACTGCCTAAACAAGAGCCTAACAAGAACAGCAATAGACACACCAACATGGTGGGGGGGGGTGTCCAAGAGGATTCCTTCCCACACGAAGAACTGCAGATAACTAAGGATTGCTCAGAGTGGGAGAAATAGTCTTCCCCAGAGAAGAGCACACCATTGATTATCCAATACTGAATACTTAGCTTTGAAAACATATATACAAGTAACAGTATACACACTGAGCAGGTTGTACCTGTATATTTAGGAAAATATGTAAACATCTATAACAACAATTAACAAAGAAATAGGCCATGGATTTGAAGGAAAGCAAGGAAGGGTATATGGTAGGCTTTGGAAGAAGGAAAGAAAAGGGGGAAATGATGTAATCATATTATAATCTCAAAAACAAAAGAAATAATTAAAAAAGAATAATACTGGAAGCAATATTTCAGACTGGAGAAAAATAAGCACAGCCAAGAGAATATGGGAGGAAAATAAATGAAGCTACAATTATTGAAATACACAATAGGACTAAGAGTACAAACAAACAAACAAGCAAACAAAAAACCCCAAACAAATACAAAACTAAAATGACTGCAATCAACACATACCACTCATTATAACTCTAAATTTAATGGCCTTAAGTTCTCAATCAAAAGACACAGGTTAGTTTATTGGATTAAGTAGTAAAACCAATATTTCTACTGTCTACAGGATATTCATCTTATTTTAAAAATAGAAAAAAATTTAAAAAAAGTAAAAGGATGGAAAAAGCATTCCAAGCCAATGGGCTTAAGAAAGAAGCAGGTTTCACTATCCTACTATCTGACCAATAGACTTCACACTAAAACAAATCACAAGAGATAAAGAAAAACAATTCTAATTAAAGCAGTAATCAACTAAGTAGCATTACAATCCTAAACACATATGCACTAAACTAGGCACACCCAATTTCATAAAAAGTGTACTGCTGTACTTAAAGACACAGACTAACTCCAGCTCCAGCTGATTTTAATACACCACTTACTCCTATTTTTTGTCATTAGGACAAAAAATAAATAGAGAAACATCAGAAATGAATGACATCATGTAGGACTAGAGAGATTGCTCAGTAGTAAGTAGAGTTTTATTCTCTTCCAGAGAACTTGTTCAGTTCCTAGTATACACAATGTAGCTGGAAAACTTCTGTAACTCCAGTTCCAAGGGATCTGATGCCCTCTTACAGAGGCAGAGCCTTGGCAAATACCAGGCATGCACACAGTACTATACATATATGCAGGCAAAACACTCAAAGATTTATAAGTAAATAAATCTTTAAATGAAATTTCAAATGGATACATCAATTGGATACTAAAGGTATCTTCAGAATATTTCATTGAAACACAAAAGAATATATATTTCTAATCAGCAGCCTACTAAAACTCCATTGACATAGACCATGTTTTGGAACTTAAAACAAACCTTAAAAGTATAAAAAGCTAAAATAATTTCATGCATCCTATCTACTGTAAAGCAACCCACAACAAACAAGTCTAGTGAGTGCACAAACACATGAAGATCAAACAACTTAGTGCTGAATGAAGAATGAGCAAAAGAAGCCAGGAAACATACATACAAACAAACAATCCTGGAATTAAAGGAAAATTTAAAACACAACACAATAAAACTTCTGGGAGATATTAAAAACAGCCCTAAGAGGGAAATAAATAGCTCTAAGTACTACACTAAAAAATCACAAAAAAGCACAATAAATAACAATGATGCTACTGAAGAATTTGAAGAAACAAGAACAAACCAAACCAAAATCCAGTTGCTAGCAAGAAACAATAAAAACCAAGCAAGACATTAATGAAATAGGAAAACACCTGATAATAAAAACAATCAATGAATCTAAGAGGTGGTTACTTGGGAAGATAAACAAGACTGACAGATCCTTGGCCAACAGACAGAAAGAAGTGACCCAAATGAACAGAGAAACATTACAACAAACACCAAAGAAATTCAGACCATAAGTGAATACTTTCAAAACCTACACCTATATCCCATCAAGTTAGAAAATCTAAAAGAAAAAACATGTTTCTAGAATCATCCAAACCATCTAGAGGAGATCAGCAATCTACATAGACCCACAACAAATGAGTCAAAATAGGGACAAAAGTTTCTGACTAGGCAGAACATTGCGCTATGGCCAGGCCTTAAGAAAAAAAAAATGAGACTGTAATCTAATTACAGCATTTCTTCCTTCCTTCCCTTTCCTCCTGCTAAACCCTCTTTTATACCCTCTCCATTCTCCTTCAGATTCATGGATACCCTTTTTTCACTGTTATTGCATGTATATATGATATGTATTAATAAAGATACTCTGTTTAGTCTTTATAATGTTACTTGTATGTTTGTTTTCAGGGCTGACTTTTTGGCACTGGGCAACTAATTGGTGTGTTCCTTAATTGGGAAGACCACCTTTCCCAGCTTTCCTCAGTTGCCTTAAGACTGGCTCAACAAGAGGGAAACCATGCCTAGTAGCAGAAACTCAGCTAAATACTCAATAGTAGTGACGGCATGGTTGTTGCCGGAGAATATGTAACTCCAATTTACTCAATCAGCATAATCCCTAACAATCTGTAAACTCTTTTCCTTATACCCACACAGAAATGTAGTCTTTACTCCTTGTGATGATATGTTATTTATGACTTAATAAAGGTTGCCTGAAGGATCAGAATGCAAAGCCAGCCATACTAGTTAGCTAAAGAAGCTGGGCAGTGGTGGCACACACCTTTAATCCCAGGACTCAGGGGACAAAGGCAGATGGATCTCTGTGAGGTCAAGGCCACCCAGGGCTACATTAGAGTGAATCAGTCTAAAAGAAAAAACAGAGCTCACACCTTTCATCCCAGCTCTAGAGAGTACATAAGGAGCTCAGCGTAGTGTCAGAGAGCAGTCTAGGATTCTGACACTTGGTGGAGAGCAGTGCAGTCTGGAGATGCAATCTGAGGTTCAGTGGATCACCTCCTTTGGTCTGAGCATTGGTAGAGGTGAGAACTCTCTAGGGGTTGGCTGCTTTGCTTCTCTGATCTTCAGCTTGAACCCCAATATCTGTCTCTGGGTTTTTATTATTTGTGCTACAACTCCTCAGCACAACAGAGATCACAACAGAAAACTACAATCAACGGAAACTCAAGAGTTGTAGAGTCTAGTCCCAATAGATACATTTATAAAACACTCCTGCACCTAAGGCTTAGGTAACACTTTGGAAGTGGGGATGGAAAGGCTACAAAATCCAGAGTATCAGGAAATATGCTGTAAGATTGTGTATCCTACTACCATCAGGAACTACATCCAGAAAGTCTCACCAATATAAAAGTCTCAGCCACACCCATAAAAGTTTTACTGAACAAGGATGACACCCATGGACATGCCAAACTGGATGGGGAAAAGCCTACAAGGCCTTGACCCTACACCAAGAACTATGTGCAACTGAAGAAAGCTGGGAGCAGGGCAGATGGTCTTCCACAGGGAAGAGGATAGCACTTGGTTGCCTAGTGCCTGTTAGCCCTAAAATTCCCCTTTGTTATACTTGTTTTCTATTAGCTTCTTTTCTGTTGCTGTGATAAAACACCATGAACAAAGCAACTTAAAGTATAAAGAGTTTATTTTGGTTTATGGTTCCAGAGGATTAAGGTCTATAATAGTGGGTATGTTGTGGCAATAGGCAGCTGGCATGGTACCAGGAGCAGGAATCTGAGATCTCACACCTTGAACTGCCGTCATGAGAGAGCAAACTGGAGATAGCTTTAAACTCTCAAAACCACCTCCAGGGGTAGGAAGCTTCAATTCCAAAACCTCCCCAAAGCAAGTATTGTACTGGGGAACAAGTATTCAAATATATGAGGCTATCTGGGGCATTCATACTCAAACTATCACATGTTTTAAGCACTAGTTAGAGCAATATGAGAAGAGAAGGAAGTTAAAGGAATAAAAGCAATAAAAGAAGTCAATTAATTCCTATTTGCAGATGATATAATTTTATAGGCAAGAAATCTCAAAAATGTCAACAGAAAACTTCCAGAAATGATGAACACTTTCAGTAAAGTGACAATAATGAATATACTGAGAAGGCCTCCATTGAAATATTACCATTTGCAATAGTATCATATATATCTATAGAAAAATTTAAATAGGGAGTAGAAAGACCTTTACAGGAAAAAATTAAAATCTCTGACAAAAGAGATCAAGGAAGACACTAGAAGATGGAAAGACCTCCTATGTTAATGAGTTGGTAAAATTATTATTGTGAAAATGACTATTCTACTAAAATAATTTACATATTCAATGCAATCCAAACAAAAAATCTCCATGGCACTCTTCATAGAAAGAGAAAAAAATTCTAAAATTCATATGGAATCCCAAAAGAGGACAGATAGCCAAAGCAATCCTAAGCAAGAAGAATAATGCTAAAAGATTACCATAGCAGACTTCAAGCTGCATTTCAGAGTTACGGAAATAAAGACAGCATGGTATGGGCACAGAAACAGACATGTAGATAAATGGAACAGAATATAAGACCCAAACATGAGTACATGTAATTACAGCCGTCACATATTTGTCAAAGATGCCCAACACATACACCGGGAAAAAGATGGCATCTTCAATAAATGGTGCTGGGAAGGCTGGATGTCCACATGCAGAAGAATGAAATCAGAGCAACATGTACTCCCTTATACAAACACTAACTCCAAATGTACAAAGACCTTATTTTGAAATGCAAAACACTGAAACCTCTATAGGAAAGCATAAACAATAAGATATAGGAATAAGAATAGGACTCATCCACTCAGGGATTCAACATTAACAAAGCACAAATGTGGTCTCATAAAACTAAAAGGCTTCTGTACAGCAAAGGAAACAAGTTTCCTGATGATGATGCTCAGAGAGTGGGAGATAATCTTTACCAGATGTTCATCTGAGAGAGATGTATACAGAATATACAAAGAATGCAAAAGAACAAAGAGTCAAGGAAAAAGAATGACCCAATTAAAAAATGGATCTGAATAGCGAGTTCTCATAAAGGTTTGATAAAGACATCCAAAGTCTCTTACTCTCTACACACTGTGGAGATTAGCATCTACTGCAAGATGATGTACTCATCTATGGTATAGTATTATGTCAATAGTAGTCATTTTATTGTTATGTTTCTTTAGCAGAATAATAGCATTAAGTTTTCCTCTATGGTCCATGATCCCCCTAGTTTCAGGATCTTAGCCACTTTAGCAGCATCAGATATGGGTTTCTTCTCAAGGAGTAGAGTAGTTGGTTACTCCTATAACATCTGTGCCCCATTGTGCCTGTAGATTTTACAGGCAGGCCATTATTGTAGGTCACAGGATTTGTAGTTTGGGTTATACTATGATTACTTTTCTTCTCTAATGGCATGCACCACCTTCCAGCACCATGAAAATTAGATTTCTCCATGCTTGATGACATAAGTAAGTTGGTGTCTTTATCAAAACCCTCCCCTCACGGCTCAAAGATCTGTGTGGAAGAGGAGGATGAAAGATCGTAAGAGAAAAAGGTGGTGGATAACACACATGTATATGTTTATTAATTAAAGGAGAAGAGGTCATGAATTTTAGAGAGGGTGGGGGAAGACGTGACAGAGAATGAAGAGGGGAGAGGGTTTAATGAAAATGACATAAATAAAGTATACAAATTTGAAATTCTCAAAAAATAAAATGTAAAAAATTGAAAAATCTAAAAATTACTAAAAATTTCATGTATTTTGCTTTTGTTTATTTGAGCCATCAGTAAGAACGGTTTATTTTGACTAGTAAAATGTATAATACAATCAAGGGATACTAGTGATAACTGCAGTTTTAAATAATCTTCATTAGCTAATTACTGTATCTTTTTTCTAATTTACAACATTAACACATTTTTGATAACCAAAGATAACCAATTGTAAATAGAAATTGTTTTGTTTTGTTTTTTTAAAATAATTCTTTTGGCAATTTTTGCTATTAAGCCTATCTACAAACTTGAATAAGAACAAAACCTGGCTCTAAAGCTTATTTTGTCTGCTATTCTTATTTCTGCTCAGAAATGTAAAAAATGTGTTAGAACTACATTAAAATTGGATTACTCAAGAAAGCTCTTTTTTATTTGTGTTTTATCAACTTGCCACTGCAACCCTTTTAAGGAAGGGTGATGACGAACAGCAGGAAGTTCTGCATATGTCTGTTTATGGCTGTTTATTATGGCATAATTATGCTGTGGCAGTATTCTTGTTCACTTAATTTGATATGTAATATTGGGTCCAAGCTTTTAAAAGGGCAAAGTGTAAGATTAAAAACAAAACAAATTCCCATTTCAAATATTTATATGGAAATTAGTGAGAAGCTTAGTAAATAGTTTATAAAAATATAAGCTAGCAGTAACGTTTATTTTATGATATCTAATGTATATACTTACTGAGATTAGGTACCCATGGGGTGGGTGTCTGGTAAGATGAAGGCGGGGAACTTGTGTTAGGAAGTATCAAGAAATACATCTTCAAAAAACAATGGTATTTCCTGTGTAGGGTAAATCCTTCTATACAAATGCTAAAAATAGCTTTGGTCTCATATATCTGTGACATCTCAAACTTAAGCATTGCTTGTGAACATGTGTCTTAATTTAAAGAAGCAATTTGCTTCTATGCAGATATTGTCTGGTGATATTTATTAGGTGTAAAATTTTTCTGAGTGATGTTGCCTTTATTTACTCAAAAGCATGTTATAATACAAACTACACAGAAAACTTTAACTGACCTTCTCTCTGAACAATCATTATCAAAGCTGCATCTGTAAACAGATGGAATTTTCTCTTAGTACTAGTAACATTAGCAGAAACAGCAAGCCAGTCATATTTTTGTGCAATTTAGACATTTAAAAAGTACTCTGAAAATTGATAAAACTATAACAGTAAATGAATACATTTATGAAAATTAGGTTGAATACAAAGTTTCCTATTCAAATTCAGCTCTTTTCCATCCACATAAGAACTCTTTTCTGAATTTCTTTCTTTCTTTCTTTTTTTTTTTTTTTTTTTTTTTTGGTTTTTCGAGACAGGGTTTCTCTGTGTAGCTTTGGAGCCTATCCTGGCACTCACTCTGGAGACCAGGCTGGCCTCGAACTCACAGAGATCTGCCTGCCTCTGCCTCCTGAGTGCTGGGATTAAAGGCGTGCACCACCAACGCCCGGCTCTTTTCTGAATTTCTATTGTGTACTCTGTATACCTTGAAAAATATATTTTTGGGCAATCTGTTGCCTATACTTGATTTATTAAAACTCACATATGACCTGCTCAAACAGATGCTGCCACAACTCCAGGTGAGGCCACCAGAACTCCAGGTATGCCAAATGCCCTGGGACCTTCCTTACCCTCTTGATGTCCTCTCAACTGTATCTCAGATCCCCCCTCCTCTTCTTGTGACCATATCCCATCCCCCAACCAGAATAGAGACACAGAAGGTAGTAGGGTGGGGCTTAGAGAGAATCTTGGCCCTTTTTGGATCCAGGAACAACAGAGAGAGGAGGTCACTGGTTGCCTCTTTCCCACTTGTTTGATCCTTCAGATTGTTACCCCTATATCTGATTCCGAGTTTTCACTGATAAAGAGTTTTCATTGCTAAAGAGTAATTATACAAACAAAACAAATTGAAGGAGAAAAAAAAAACCCAAATGATCATCTTATTAGATACTGAAAAATCCCTTGACAAAATCCAACACCACTTTATGATAAAAATCTTGGCGACAATAGGGATACAAGGAACATACCTAAACATAATAAAGGCAATTTACAACAAGCTGACATCAAATTAAATCGATACTCAAAGCACTTCTACTAAAACCAGAAACAAGACAGGGCTGTTTACTCTCTCCATATCGATTCAGCATATTACTTAAGTTCTGGGTAGAGCAATAAAACAACTGAAGGAGATCAAGAGGATACAAACTGTAAAGGAAGATATCAAAGTATTGTTATTTGTAGATGATGATACTATATACAAGCAGCCACAAAAATTTTACCAGGGAACTCATACAGCTGTTAAACAACTTCAGTAAAATGACTGATTTCAAGATTAACTTAAAAAATCAGTAGCATTCCCATATATAAATGACAAATGGTCTGAGAAAGAAATGAAAGAAACAACATCTTTTACAATAGCCTCAATTATATAAAATTTTATGGGGTAACTAACCAAGCAAGTTAAAGATTTGTATGACAAAAACTTCAAATCTTTGAAGAAAGAAATTGAAGAAGATATCAGAAGATGGAATGATCATGGATCAGGAAGATTAACATAGCCATCTATGTTAATGGCCATCATACCAAAAGCAATCTACAGATTCAGTGCAATCTTCACAAAAAATTCCAACACAATCCTTTATAGACTGTGAAATGACAATACTAAACTTCATATGGAAAAACAAAAACAAAAACAAACAAGAATAGCTAATCCTGAACAAGAAGAGAAGTTTAGAGGTATCACCATCCCTGATTTTAAGCTGTACTCCAGCTTGAAATAAAAACCATATGGTATTGGATAAAAACAGACACATTGATCAATGGAATTGAACTGAAGACCAAGACATAAATCCACACACCTATAAACACCTGATTTTTGATAAAGAAGTCAGAAATACACAGTGAAACAAAGACAGCATTTTCAACAAATGGTGATGGTCTAACTAAATGCCTGCATGTAGAATTCAAATTGATCCCTATTTATCACCCTGTATAAAACTCAAGTCCAAGTGGATCAAAGGCTGCAAAATAAAAACATATACATGGAACCCGACAGAAGAGAAAAGTAGGGAATAGTCTTGCATGCATTGGCACAGGAGACAACTCAAAAACAACAGTTAATAAATGAGACCTCATGGAACTGAAAAGCTTCTATAAGGCAAAAGACACTGTCAATAGTACAAAACATCAGCATACAGATAGGAAAAGATTTTCACCAAATTCACATCCAATAGAGGACTAATATCCAAAATATATAAAGAACTCAAGAAATTAGACATCAACAAACTAAACAATCCAATTAAAAAATGGGGTATAATAGATCAAACAGAATTCTTGAAGGAGGAATCTCAGGTAGTTGAGCAACACTTGAAGAAATGGTCAATATCTTTAGACATTAGGGAAGTGCAAACTAAACTGACTTTGAGATTCCATCTTATACCTGTCAGAATGACTAAGAAAAGAAAAGTGACAGCTCATGCTGGTGAGGATATGAAGCAAGGGGGACACTCCTTTACTGAGGGTGGGAGTGCAAACTTGTTAAGCCACTATGAAAATCAATATGGTGGTTCCTCAGAAAATTGCAACTCCATCTACCTCAAGATCCAACTATACCACTCAAGCATATACCCAATAGACGCTTCATTGTACCACAAGGACACTTGCTCAATTATGTTCACAGTAGTTTTACTCACAATAGCCAGGACCTGGAAACAGTTGAAGAATGGATGAAGAAAATGTGGTAACTTTACACAATGGAGTATTTCTCAGCTGTTAAAAAAATCATAAAGATCTGCAAAAACAACAACAACAACAACAACAACCACCAAACCAAACCAAATCAAACCCATCCTGAATGAGGTAACACAGGCCCAGAAAGACAAACATGATATGTACTCACTTATGAGCAGATATTAGCTGTTAAGTATATGATAATCATGTTGTAAGTCCACAGACCCAGAGAGTCTAAGTAACAAGGAGGGCTCTAGGGGATATGCATAGATCTCCCTGGGAAGAGGACACAGAATCCATATTGTGTGCGGGATGGGAAAAGGAAGGCTTAGGTGGCGGGAGAAACAACTGGAATTGGAGGGCATTTGCAGAGTGAGGTGGAAACCTAGTTCAGTAGAAACTCTCTGGCATCTATGAGGGTCACCCTAGGGAAGGGGTCCTAGTACTGAAGGATATGGAGTCTGAACCATTCATCTATAAGCAGGCTAAGCTCCCACTGGTGGGATCGGGGCAGCAATCCAGTCACAAAACCTTAGACCTACAATCTGTCTTGCCTGCAAGATGTGCTGCGGTAGTGGTGGCACAGCACTCGTGGGAGGGGGCAACCAATAACTGGTTTAATTTGAGACCCTCTCCAAAGCCCATGCCAGACACTGCCTTGATGAGCAGGAACTGGAGGCTGGGTAGCCCAGAGACCTAGGGTAGAACCAAACACAGCCAGAAATGAAGAGAAAAGGGAAGAAAAGAAAAGAAAAGAAAAGAAAAGAAAAGAAATGATTCCTAATTATATTCTGCTATAGCCCAGGTGTCATCTGAGAGGCTTCCTCTGGTAGCTGATGGGACTGGATGCAGAGACCCACAGCCAAACATTAGGCAGAGAGAGAGAGAGAGAGAGAGCCCAGGTTGGAGGTCTCCATCAGGTCCCTCCCTTCAGACTTAGGGGAATTCTGAGGAAGAGGGAGGAGGAATTGTGGGTGCCAGAGGGGCTGAGGACACAGGGAGAACTCAGGCCGAGGGATCAACATAGTAAGGCTCATAGGGGCACGCAGAGCCTGAAGTGGCAATCGAAGAGCCTGCATGGGTCTGTGCTAGGCCCTCTGCATATATGGTTGCCTTATGGTTGTTAGCTGGGTGTTCTTGTGGGACTCCTGACAGCGAGGGAGGGGTGTCTCTGACACTTTTGCCTGCTCTGTTCCTCTTACAGGTTTGCCTCACCCAGCCTTGATGTGATGGGTTCTGCCTGATATTTTTGTATCTTGTTATCTAGTATTTATTTGAGGTCTCTGGGAGGCTTGCTCTTTTCTGGGAGGTGTGGGATGGTCTTGGGGAGAGGGTAGGTGGTGGAGAACTGGGAGGAGTGGAGGTAGGGGAAACTGTGGGCAGATGTATTGTATGAGATGATAATAATCTTTTCTAACCCGAAGTTTTTCTCCATTATTTATACATGCATTTAATTGTTTGTTTTATTTTTCATGGGTCTATGTTTGTCTCCCCAATATTTTTACTCTTTCAGTCAGATTCCTTCTCCTTCTGTATGCAGTTCCTCTTCTCCTTCCCTTTGTACCCAAACTGCACATTTTTTACCCTTCATACAGGCCTGTGTTGTCATTGAGGTCCAGCTGTTTGTGTCTGAAGCTCCATGGCTGCCATCAAATTTCCCTGCTTACTTGTCTTTTGTTCACCTAAGCTCAATCCTTTGCCTGATTTTATTTCGATTTTCTTACATTTAAAGAAACTTTTTCTTTTGAAGTACCTTAAACTTACACAGCAGTTACAATGGTACCAAGACTCTTCTATAAAGATCTACATGGCAAACAGTTTGCCACAATTGCTTCATAATTCTCCCTCTCTACCTTACTCTGTATATTTGTAATCTTAGGACGTTTTCAAATTAAATTGCAAGTATCATATCTCTGTTTTGTTTCTGCTCTTTTGGGGCTTATCCACAATATGTTAGAGGGTACAATTCTGTCCATACTGTTCTCTTATCTGCTATTTTACAGTAAGAAAAAAAAAAAAACCCAGAACATTAAATTGAAGGCTTTCTGAAAGCATTTGACTTTAAAGTGTTTATTATGTAAATGCATTTGGCATTCTTCAGTTATGATTCAAAGTTTTGCCTTACCTTAAAAAGCTTACAAATTTATTTTTGCACCAATAGAGAATGAAAACAGACAATGACCTTGCTATTAACACTGAACACATCAATGAGTTGCATTTAAGTTTCAAGAATACCCAGCAGAGAGAAGCTCCTGGGAATCTTAGAAGGATTTGAGGTTAAAATGCTGAAGTTGGCTTCAGTGTCTTTAGGAACACTGGGAAATAAAATGGTGCAAGCAATTTTATTTCTGGGTAAATCAATCTAATGTAAGTGAAAATTTTCTATGGCAACTGATACAGAATAAAAAGATAAAAGTTTTCTTTATTTCTAACCATTGGTCTTTTTTGAAGACTCTTTACTGTGGCTTTTTTGTTTATTTGTTTTTTCGACAGGGTTTCTCTGTGTAGCTTTTTTGAAAATAAATGTTTATTTAAATTAAAAACAATTTATTTTACATTCCAATCCCAGTTCCCTCTCCCTTTTGTCCTCTCAAGTCCCCCACCAACACCCCATCTAACACCTCATCCACTTCCCAGGGAGGGTGAAGCCTCCCATGGAGAATCATCAAAGTCTGGCCCATCATTTGGGGCAGGACCTAGGCCCTCTAGGTCCTCCCCATGTATCTAGGTTGACAGAGTATCCCTCCATAGGGAATGGGCTTCCAAAGCCCATTCATGTACTAGGGATAAGTACTGAGTCCACTGCCAGAGGCCCCATAGACTTCCCAGGCCCCCCAGCTGAAACCCACGTTCAGGGGTGTAGGGAGCTGTCCCTGCATTCTCCATTACAAGATGGCACCTGCATCCGGCAGGCACCGAATGTAAACAAGTTATTGCGCAGGCGCTGGGTAACTTTCCATCCCTTGGTCTCTGCCGCTCCCATGGAGTCATATGGTCCGATGAGCTGCAGCCAATCATGGGGTGACACGTCCGAGGCGGCGGTTGCCAGCCTTTATAAGGGATGGGTTCTTGGGAGTTCGGGGTCTCCGCTCTGTAAGCTTATGCTCTCTCTCTCAAGACGCATTAAAGCTTTACTGCAGAAGGATCCGAGTGTCCTGTGTCGTTCTTGCCGGCAAGACGATCGCGCGGGACACAGGGGGCCTGGTTCAGTCCTATGCAAGTTCCCCAGCTGTCAGACTGGGGTCTGTGAGCTCCCACTTGCTCAGGTCAGCTGTCTCTGTGGGTTTCCCTAGCATGGTCTTGACCCCTTTGCTTATCACTCCTCCCTCTCTACAACTGGATTCCAGGAGTTCAGCTCTGCTTCTGCATCAAAATCCCAGCACTATTCTTCACAGACCTTGAAAGAACAATACTCTGTAGCTTGTGAGCATGTCCTGGAACTTAACTCTGTAGACTAGGTTGGCCCTGAACTCACAGAGATCCGCCTACCTCTGCCTGCTGAGTGCTGGCATTAAAGGTGTAGGCATAGGCCTGCCTTTTGTTTTAAGGGTCAACTGGGATATAGTATAACATTTTTATTTTAGTAGTTCTCAGGATGGATAATGGTGAGTCTTATCAGCCAATCAGCTTCTAATCATGTCTGGTGATTTACAGAAACAAAGTCTTTGAAAGGGATTATAGGTTTGGGAGCATATACAAATCCCAGCCCATGCTAAGCAGTAACACTAGTTATTAATTCATTATTTTTATCACAAAGGTAGGTATATTGGAATTCAAGAATAGATACTGACATACAAATCATTTATTAAAAACAGCAGGCAACTACAAAAGGTAGAAATTGTGTTTTTCACACCTAAAACAAGAGGGACAAACAAAAGGAATTTACAAAATGTAAGAAAATATTCCTGAGGCCCTCAAACTTCAGTTACTTGTTAAGATAATTGCTCCTACCAATAAGTGAGTAATTTCAAAGACAAGCTTATAATTATTCTTTCCCCCCACCCTCTCTGAAGCCCAGAGCTTGCTGTCGGTTGTCTTCTTCAACCACTCTTCCTTCCCCTGGGGCTTACTGACACACCATGGATCTCTTATCTGCCTTCTTGGTGCTAGGATTGCAAGTGTGTGCTTCCAATCTCATGTTTTTATGTGGGTGCTGGGATCTGAGTTCAAGTCCCAAGATTTGAGTGGCAGGGACTTTAGTGACTGACCTCGGTCTCCCCAAACATCCAATGCTGTGTTTCAAGGATAAACACTCCAATATAAACCTGAAATGTTAATTTTTATATTTTAATTATAAACATTTTGGCAATGTAACTTTCAGACAATAAAATGTGAGGAGCCAGGTGAGAAGGCTTAGTGGGTAGAGGCTGTTGCCTCTAGCGTGATGAACTGATAGTGGAAGGAGAGAATCCCCTCTTGCAAATTGTCCTTATCATCACACACATGCTATGGCACATATGTATCCACACACCTACACACAGAAATAAGTTCATGACAAAGATTGCTTTTTAAAGGTAGGGTATTTGTAAGACTAGTGCAAGGTTTAACAGTACCATAAGTCTACTGTTGAATTATTATGGGCTAAAATTGGATGAAACCCAGCCCTGGTGCTGGTACTGGAAGCCTCATATAGTGACAAAAGGCGGCCAGTTGGGATTCTGTCTCTCTCATTATTTGGAGACTTCATCAGCGTAGCTTTCATATACTATATGAAATTTGGATTACACTAGTTTTCCATGCTGCCCATCAAATGCCCTGCAATTCTACTTGTCTTTCTACTCTTTCCCTCCCTCAATCCCATCTCCCCTCCCCCTTCTTACCTATTCTTCCTATTCATTGACCCCTCCCCGCTCCAGTTTTCCCATAAAATCTATTCTATTTCTCTCTCCCAGAGACATCCACGTGTCTCCCCTAGTCCCTTACTCTATGTTTAATCTCTCTGGGTCTATGGACTGTAGTTTGGTTATCATTTATTTAATGGCTAATATCCAGGTATAAGTGAATACTACCACATTCATCTTTCTGGGTCTGGTTGTTTCCAATTTCTGGCTATTATGAATAAAAGCAGTAAAGAACATGATAGAGCATGTGTCCTTGTGGTAGGATGAGGTGTCCTTTCGATATATGTCTAAGAGTGATATTGTTGGGTCTTGTAGATGAATTCCCATCTTCCTGAAGAACTACCACATTGACTTCCATAGTGGCTATACACATTTGCACTCCCACCAGTAATGGAGGAGTGTTCCCCTTGCTCCATATGGAATCTCAAACTAGTTTTGATCTGCATTTCCCTAATGGCTAATGATGTCGAACATTTCCTTTAAGTGTTTCTCAGCCATTTGAGTTTGCTCTATTTAAGAACTTTCTGTTTAACTCTGTACCTCATTTTAAAATTGGGTTATTTAGGTTTTTGATATCAAGTTTCTTGAGTTTTTTTTTTTTTAAATTAGACATTAGTTCTCTGTTGGATGGGGAATTTGTAACTGATTTTTTGGCCAAAAGGGTTCCATTGAAACCACAAACAAACCAGACTTGCCAAGACAACCAACTACAAAAACTTTGATCTACATTCTGTCCTGCATATGAAATATATTTAGGGCAATGGTGGGACAACTTGTGGAAGTAACCAACTGGTGTCTGATTTGACTTAAGGCCCACTCAATGAGATGTAATCCATGCCTGACACTGCTAGGTGACCAAGAACCAGCTACTAGATAGCCCAAGACATAGGGTAAAACCAAATACTACTGGTCTAAAAAAGTAAGAATAAAATGACACCTAATGATATCCTGTTATACTCATAGATGGGTGACTAGCTCTGCTATCATCAGAGAGAAGCTTCCTCCTGCAGCAGATGGAAACAACAGAGGCACATAGCCAGGTATTATTCAGAGAGAGATGGGGGGGAAGGAGAGAGGGAAGAAGAGAGGGGACAGAGGACACCAGGAGAACACGGCCCACTAAAACAACCGAGAAAAGCTCATGTGAACTCACAGAGACTGAAGCAGCAATCACAGAACCTTCATGACTGCGAGCCAGGTCCTCTGAATATATACTATAGATTTCAGTTTAGTATTTTATGGGACTCCTGAATGTAAATGAGCGGATCTTTGATTTTTTTTGGTGCCTTTTCTTAGGGCTCATATATATATATATATATATATATATATATTGGCTTATCCAATTTCAATATGAAGGCTTTTGTTTTCTCTTATTATATTTTATTTTGTCATGTTTGGTTGTTATCTCCTAGAAGCCTGTTCTAAAGAGAGACATAAAGGGGGTGCTTCTGGATAGGAAGGGAGGTGGGGAGGAGCTGGGAAGAGTAGAGGGAGGGGAAACAGCATCCAGATTATACTGTATGAAAAAAAGAATCTATGTTTAATTAAAGGGAAAAAAGCTAAAACTGCATACTATTTCATACTTTCAGCCATGGTTTTATCAGAATTTATCAGCTATTTCTCCACAATATTACCTCTATTTTTCTATGGAAATTCATGACATCTTTAATGTACTTCACATAAATTCATCAGAAATTCTGTGGGAAATTTCTCATTACCAAGTCTGCATTAATCTCACAAAATACAAGAGAAAGGCTTGTTATGAACATTTAAAAATGGAATTGTAACAAAAATGCACATTCTGCGTTACAATATCCATGTTGATTGTTTTTGTATTGTTCAGCAACAGGTTCAACAGAGTAACTAGGTCAAGGGAATGGATATGGCTCAGCTGGCAACATGCCTACTGTGTAAGCATGACAGCCTACTGTGCAAGCATGACAACCCCAGTTTAGCTCCACATAACTATCATTCATGCACACAGTTGGGCACTGTGAGGCATACTTTAACCCTAGTGCTGAAAGTAAGCATAGGAGGCAGAGACAGATGGATCACCAGAGTTCACTGGATAGTCAGTCTTGCTAATTGAGTCTTAAGTTTAGTGACAGACTTTGCCTAAAAAAAAAAAAAAAATGACCTATGCTCACCTCTGGCCTCCACATACTTTACTATACATATATGCACATATATCCAAACACACATGCACAGGCACAGAAACATGCACACATAAAAATGTGTGGACAATCCCTCCATATAGTTTGTAATAAGTAAAACTGAATGAGATCTAGTTTGTTCTAGTTGTGATCTTTCACCATAGTTTCAGAAGATGTTACCATCAAGAGAAACTTAGTAAGTGGTACATAAAATTTCTCTATATTAATTCTTACTGTTTTACACAAATCTATAATTAGCTCAATAAAATTTCAGTTCAAAGAATTAACTACAATCAATTCAGAACTAGTAAAGATTACAGAATCAAGAACATTAATAGATACTATAACTGTGTTTTATATGTTCAAAATACATAGAAATGCAAGATAATTTTACAAAGATCCAAACTGAATTTCTAGAGATGAAAAATATAACATCTGAGATAAAGAATACACTAGAAAGAATAATAGCAGATTAGATATTATAGTTGGTGTACTTGAAGAAAGTACAGTAAACAGACCAGAAAAAGAATAAAAGCAATACAAATAAAAAAGGATAAATGACCTTTCATCCACGAGACAGTTCAAGTGGCCTACTCAATGCATAAGTGGAATTCATAAAGAGAGGACAGCTGGAGACAGGTACTTTGTTACAATGAATCTCAAGTATAAGAAGCATTGGGGAGAAATATCATGGGACACACTATAATCAAAGAAAAATGTTTAAAAGTGGTCAGGGATGGTGAGGCTTATTATAAAGGGAGGAACACAGTTCCGCACAAAAGAAAATGTTCCAATGGAGCATCCAACACGACTTCTTTCATTACTGCACCTTCCTGCATCTTGTTTTTGTTGATCCTCCTTTCCTCCCCACTGGCACCAATTCATCTTTCATGCCACATGTATTTGATTACACTGTATTTTATTATGAAGGAATTTTGTCCAAAGGTCTTTTCTGCATAGAATGAAATATTCAGGTGCTTTCTCTCCTTGAGCTGTTTATGTGGTAGATAAAATACACTGATTTATACAGGTTGAACCATCCTTGATCAGGGTGGGTACTTTTTTTGATGTACTCTTAAGTTCAGCTTGCAATTTTTTTTTTTTTTTGAGAACTCTTGCAAACATGTTAATCAGGGACTGGCCTAAGGTTTCCTTTTTTAGTTGGATCTTTGGTTGAGTTTGACATCGGTGTAATATTGGCTTTATAAGAAAAAATGGGATTGTTCTTTCCTCATTTATTTTATGGAATAATTTAAAGAATCTTGCTGTTAGTTTTTCCTTGAACGTAGTGGTAGAATTCTGTGCTGAACCCATCTAGTCTTGGGATTCTTAGTTGGGAGAATTTCTCTCTCTCTCTCTCTCTCTCTCTCTCTCTCTCTCTCTCTCTCTCTTTTTTTTTTAAAGGTTTTATTTTTTATTTTAAGTGAATTGAATATATGTCATATCTGTGAACCATGTATATGCAGTGCCCAAGGAAACCAAAAGAAGACATTGGATCCCTTGGAACTGGAATTAGAGTTGTTTGCCTCCATGTGACTAGGCATCAAAACTGGGTATTCTGGAAGAGAAATCAGGGCTCCTAACCAATGAGCAATCCTTCCACAGCCTCTAGTTGGGATATTTTTAATTACTGCTGCTATCTCATTCATTATTACTACTCTATTTAAATTGCTTATTTAATATTGACTTAATTTTGGTAGGTCACATACATATATTGAAATTTATCTATTTCTTTTAGATTCTTCCATTTTGGGGGCTATAGAGTTTTAAAGTATGCCCTTATGATTCTCTGAATTTCTTCAGTGACCTTTGTAATGGTTTCCTTTTCATCTCTAACTTTATTAATACGGGTCCTTTTCCTCTTTCAGTTAATTTCACTAAAGGTTTGTCATTAAGATATATTAATTGTGAAATAGTGGTATGACTATTATAAAGACTTTTTCAGTGGATTTAAGATTGTCCTCACAAGATGGAATCCATATTTGACACCAGTGTTGTGACCAAGAAGCTGTGGCTATATAGGTCATATAATATAGGAGAGAACCTAAAACTCGTATTCTGCTAAATGGACGCAGTATTCAAGAGACTCCTAATTATTTATTGTTAAACCCATAGATTGGTGGCTCTCTCAGCCCTTATCAGAGAAGCTTCTTTTTGCAGTAGACTGTGATTAACACAGAAGCTTATGGTCAATGTGTAGAGAATACAAACTGTGAAGTGCTTAGTCCAAAATGGGACATCTGTATGACAGTCCCTCCTTCCAAAGAGCAGGGATTATTGTGGGACTGGGGGCAGAAAGAGTGTAAGAGCTAGAAGTGGTAGAGGACTACAATAAAATTGTGTTTCTCAAATAGAACAGAGTATTTATGGACATAACAGTGTAGTTGCATTTATGGAGTGAAACTCACAGTTGTTGTGACAGCACACAAAAGTTAGATAAAAGAGCCCATCCCACGGGTGGGATGAACGGTTACACTCTGGCCCTGGACACATGGGGAAGGGCCCAGGACCAGCACAGGAAGATTTGGTGGACTTTGCAGAGCCCCTGTTGAGGGCCCTATCCTGCCTGGGGAGTGGTGGGTGGATGGGGTGGGGGGTAGGCTGGGGGTGGAGGAGGAGGGATGGGGGTGAGGGGAGGGAGAGCGAGAAGGGACTTACATGTGAAACAAGCTTGTTCCCTAACTAGAACTAAAAAAAAAAAAAAAACAAACAAACAAAAAAAAAACAACAACAAAAAAACCCAAAAACTAGATAAAATCCAAACACAGAAAGGGGGAAGGTAGGCATGATGTCTCACTTCTAGCTGAAAAGCTATTGGCAATTGATTGCTGCTGTAAAGAGAGTTATGACAAATATTCTTACTCCAAAAGGAAAGAACAAGTGAAAAACAAGGAATAATCAAGTCAAATCAAACCCCAAATCTAACAGGGATAATATTAAATCCTGTAGCTCCATGCCTAACATCTGGGGCTTATAATGTTATCACCTGTGTTCCAAATGGCTTAGTGAGCCTCACCTTTCCTGCACTGCCTGTAGTGCACACAACTTCTCTCATTGGCTTAGGTTGGCCCCACTCCACATCTGTAGCTCTCTTTGGCAGATGGCCTATGATCATGGCATATTCTGGGGTCTGCATAGAAACTGGTTGTTTACTTTCAAAGGTCTAGGAAATGGGTCTCTTCAGGGCCTCTTTGCAGGGACACAGTGCCTGGCCTCAGCATGTCTCTATGACCTTCTCAATATTGCAACTTTGCCTTCAAAACAAGGAAGCCCAGTCCCTTGAAACATAGTTCAATCAGCTTCTATGTAGCAACCTGGAAGAAGCTTTGCTATTGTCCCAGAGCAGCTCAGCAAACTTCTCAGCAATGGTGCTGAGGTTAGTTATTAATTACAGCTGTTTTTCGGCATCAGCCTGAAGACCATCTTGATTTGGTTATTTTCTCTGTCAAGCAAATCAGTCTATCACTTTCAAACTTAACCCGTCACAGGATACAAAGAGAATGCAGGCAGTTTTGACCACAATATCAATCACACAAATAGCCCCATCTCTGTTCCTGACATAGTCCTTGTTCACCTCTGAAATGTCATGAACTATTCCCTCACTGTTCACATTTCTCTCAGCTTTCTTTGTCATCCAAGCACATTGATTTTTCAGGTTCCACATATGAAAGAAAAATATACATGTATGACATAGAAGTAGAAGGCAGACTTTTGGTATTGGAGTTGGAGAGCAAGCAGTGTCAGTGGTTAAGAGCATGCACTGTTGTTGCACAGGACATGAGATCCGTTCCAGAATACACTCCGGGCAGCTCAATACTGTCTGCAGCTCCAGCTCTAGGAGGTCCAGTGTCCTCATCTTACTTCTGTGGATATCTGCATTTATGTGAACACACCCCTTTGTATCACACACATAATTGAAGAAAAATCAAAAATAAACATTAAAAAAGAAAAGGGATCAACAGTAGGGGAAGAGGAGAATTAGTTTAAAATGGGTGAAAAGGGTCATATTGAATGATCTACTTGAATAAAATATTCTGTAACTCATTGCTTTTGATGAATATATGCTAAGAAAACATATGATGAATATATGCTAATAAAAATTGTGAAGAGGTATTAAAAGAACAATAATAACAAAAAAGAAAGCTAGACTAGCTACTTGTAATTTCCAAAATGGAAGACGTCTAAATATCCATAAATAGGTCAGCAGTGAAATACAGGAGTTGTGCTATTCCATATAGGTAAATGTAACAGAAAAAACTCTAGCTTTTCATAAAATAGTGGCACTAAGTTTCAAACAATTATATTGAATGAAAGAAATCAAATGGTTAGGAGTATATGTTTTATTATTCTTTTTACATAAAATATGAGGAAATTCACACTGATATAGTGCCAGAAAATAAGAGAGGGAAAAGGAGGAGAGGTGAGATGGAGAAAGAATATAGAGAAAAATTTTGGTGGTTATATGCATGGTCATCATCTTAATTGTGGTGATGATTCTACATATGTGCATGGTCATTATCTTAATTGTGGTGATGATTTTACAAAGGTTAACACATCAAAATGTGTTTCTTCTTTTCTTTTGGGACAGGGTCTCATGTAGCTCACAAGGCCTGATTATTGTGTTTCTTCCTCTAAGTGATGAAATTGCAGGAGTGTGCTTTTGGTAACCGGGTGGTGTTTTTGTAAGTGTTAATAAGGATATAGGGAAATGCTCTACATTAGTTTTGAAATACTGGTCTAAGTCCAAAATTATTTCAGTTTCAAAGAATGTCACAAGATTAAAGGGGTGAAGAGATAGTAGTAGATCTTTTTTGTTTTAAATTATGCCAATCATCTCGATCGAGATGATTTCCTGAAAGAAACAAATTAGAGAAGCTGGAGATGACATGATTAGATCAATGGTAATATTTGAAGAAGCATAGAGACAGAATTCAGAAGAATAGAAGATGAAATCATTTCCCCCCCTTTTTTTTTCCAAGAGGAAAAATGTGGAAGCCATATACTAGACTGGTTCTACAGCCTGCAAGATTGTGACAGGGCATTAATGAGAAGATAGTTTTACATGCACTTAGAATGAAAGTTGGCAACATTTATGAGATAGATTTGCTTCAAATGAACAAATTGTGTCAAACTAATATCATTTTGTAAAAGTATGACTGGTTGGTAGCTCTGAAAAATGTTTTGGCCACAGTAAACTTCATTTGAAAGAAGTAATTGGACAAGTTGTTGGGTGGATGAGATGGTTTAGAGGGTAAAGCATTTTCCATGTAAGACTGGTGGTCTGAGCTTATTTCCAGAACACACATAAAGGTGGGGGATTACAGAGCACTGTTCTCTGATCCCCCCACCCTCCACAAGACATGCTGTGTCTACACATACACCCATGCTGTGTCTACACATACACCATGCATACCCATAGCCACACAATAATTTAAATGAATTTTAAAATCTCTTTGTCACCTATATGGCAAAATAGAGCTAAATAATTTAAGAGTCAAATGTATTTTTATTGCTTGAATCACCACACAGATCTATGGTTCAAGGCCAACCTCTTATTAGAATTCTTTAATGACCAATCAAAAGGCACTCACTACAAGTCTAGCCAAAGAAATATCATTTTCATTAGTAAGAATGAAGATAAGTTCATTTTAAAAATATAAGGATTTAGAAGAATAGATGTAGAATAAAAATTAAAAAAAATGCCTTAAAATGAAATTAAATACCCTACCCTAATATATGTCTTTTTCTGACACACTAGATATTTTCCATGATTCATTCAGCACATCTCTTCAAGGATAAAAAGCGAGAATAAATTAATCTCCAGAACAGATGGAAATTACAGATGCCTTTGAAAGAAGAAAGAACCTTTCTTGAGAAACCATTCTGCCTTGATGGAATGGAAGCCAGGATCTCATTATAAGCAGTTTCTTCTTATGGTGGTCGGTATGGGTATGACCAGCTTTCTCTGAGTAAAATGGAGCAGCCTGTTTACTAGTGTGTTATGTCTAATATCAAGTTAGGATGTCTATGTGCCAATCCACATAGGTCCAGGATGGCAGCAGTGAGAGCTAGGGAAAGGGGACAAGACGTTCACAAATACTGCTAGTAGATGCTGAGCAGTAATTCTTCTATTATCTCTTAGGTGTTAACCCTTCTTTAACTAGAATCAGCTTTAATCTCATATATATGAATTCCATTAGAATCTGTTAAATGAAAATATTAGTAAAACAAAATAAAAAATCTCTTAAATTATAAGGATCAGAAGGCAGAGGTATGGGTCAAATGTACATTCATGAATTAAGCAGAGAAGGATGAAGTCAAATACACTCTAGCTGACCATGTAATGGATTTGTCAGGGGTTATTAACCATTGCTAAATAGCTAATTAAATGTTAATCCTTTTAAACTGCACACTTTTCTTGTTTCCTAGTTAGTGCTGAGTGCTTCAACTAGGACTTTCATATTGAAAATAAAAGGAATGGGTACACTTGTACTTAACATTTTCTTAATGCATGGCTATGGTACATCTGTGATGACGTAGGACCTTAGGAAAATGATGGCAAATAATTATAAACTTACCTATTTTGGTAATCAGGACTCTAGGAGTAAATAAGTCCATATGCTCAAACTGAATAACATGCAGAAATAATACAAAGGAAGGGCTAAAGTCTGGGGGAGTTAACAAGGGTTAGTGGATGACCCCTGCAATAAAAATACTAGAAAGCTATTAATACACTAGAAAAGAACAATTTCTGTTGCTGAAAGTAAAGGGATGCAGCCAGCCTGCAGCTGGCCTTTAATAGCCCATTCTTACTCTCTTTCCACTGTATGTTCTTCTCTAACTTCTCTTGGGCCTGCTGGCAAGAAAGTTCTTTGATGTGGTCCTAAAAGGCAACAAGGTGGAGCAGGGGTAGGATGCTAATTTTGACTGATAGGTAGTTGTTGCCAGAAATACCATTCAAAAGGATTCTGTGATGCCATCCAACATTGTAAGGACCTGTACCTATGAAAGGCATGTGTGTATTGTGAGAATGGGAAGGGGTACCATAGCACTCGTGGGCATGAGTCATTTATCTGTTATGAGCATGGAACAGGGAATGGTGGAATGTGATTTACAACTTTGGACTTTATAAGTCTTAATAAGTTTTCTAACTTGTTTGCCTGACTTGTTAACACTATGCCAAAAAATCAAACAAAATATACAAAAGAGATAAAGTAGGGAGTACGGGATGATATGTTATGCTGATTTTTGAAATGCTCAAATGTTATTAGGTTAATTACTTTTCTTATTGCTGTGAGAAAATACATAACAAAAGCAATTGAAGGATGAGTTTGTTTGGCTTTTACTTTGGGAGGGCAGTCTACCATAGCCATTGGTCATATTGTATCCAAAAAACAGGAGGAACAGAGAGATAGATGCTGGTGTTTCAATCACTTTTATCCTTGATATTCAGTCCAGAACCCTAGTCCATGGAATATTGCTGCACACATTCAGGGTAGGTCTTTCCTCTTAGGTTAAATTTTTTTAGTAACATTCTCATGACACACACAAAAATGTGGTTCCATGGTGAATCATAATCTAGTCACACTGGACAAGGTTAGATATCTCAACTAACATGTCTGTATGAATGAGGCTGAAAATGGTAATTCTGGGATCAACAGCTTACATGTGAGTTACAATGACAAAAACTGGGATATAGAGGAAAAACTACTAAGTATAAAACCTGGAAATAATATTTAAGGGGCAAGTGGTATAGGACCAGCTTAAAAATGTGAACAGTGAAAAGCAAGACTACCTAGATTATAAGTACACAGTAAAAGGGCAGATTCAAGAAAACAAAGGAGTAGAATATTTGTTGAAGAAAGCTGCCAGGAATGTGAGAGGTGGAGAAAACAGCAGTGAAGAACTGAAATATGTCCCCTGGACATGACAGTTGGAAAATTTCTGGTGCTGGTAAGAGCAGTTTTAGGAACAGAACAGGACAGGAAACCCAATGTCAGTGAGATGAGATGTGATGAGAGGCGAAGACACAGACATAGATAGATAGAAGGAGGATCAAGGAGGTATTTGATTTTGTGTCACATCAAATTTGAGTCACATCAAAACTGAAAAGCAAAATAAAAGCAAACAGAACATTAATAAACATGATAATAGGACAGAAATAGCAAATTACAAACCAATTATTTGAAAATAGTAAAATCAAACAATATGATTAAAGTGGGCAAAGGATTTGAACAGTTATTTCTGTAAAGAAGAACAGTAAACAAGTATATAAAGATGTTCAAAGACATCATCTCAACTTTGTCAAAGTGGTTATTATCAAAAGAATAAAACACTTAATTATTAGATGTACTGAAACAGAATTCTTATCCCTTACTCCTGTCATTACAGTGATTAAGAACTGCAGTATAGAAGCTCCATGAAACCCTGAATACAGAAGCATGAACCTGTTTGGGCAACTTGTCTCCCATGCCTACCTTCCTGCATCCCATGCAGAAACCCTGTGCCAGACACTAGACTAGGGCCATCAACTCCACCCATCCTGACGTCTGAGGACTTCCTCTTTCTAAGGAGGGTCACCCATCCCAGTGCCCAAAGACTGGTCTTCTCCAGCCAGTTTCACTAGACCTACTCCTGAAATGCAGTCCATGGCCCTCACTTGCTTTGTGATATTTCTCTCCTGCTCCTCTTCTTGGGTGGGAGATCCTAGAGTCCCACTGCCAGCTCCATCAGCCCCTTTTGCATAAGGAGAAGTTCTGAGTACCTCCCTTAGACTCCTGAAAATTGTAAGAATTTTCTATCTCTACAGAAAGTCTTCTCTCGGGCTCAGAAACCTCACTTAGCTTGAGTTGAAGCAGAATTACTTCTGATACCCCGTTTGAACACTGTTATTGAATTGCCCAAGATGGAACTCTCAACCCCATACAGCTAGTCAATTACCTGACAAACTGGGGTAAACAGGAGACAGTTTCAAACACCCACTCAACAAAATAGGGACATGATTTCCATACCAGGAAATAGAAATGATTGAACTAATTCTAGATTCCTGGGTTTCATCACAAATACATAAATATAAATAACTAAAATATATGTCCCAGCCAAAAATTAGCTGTCCACAGTTATGTCTTTGAGAGAAGCAACTTAAATGATATTCAAGACAATGAGTTAAAAATAGAAATGATAAACATAGTCAAAGAACTCAGAAGGAATAAGAATAAGAATTGAAATGAAGACTGAAAAAAACCAAAAAAGTTGAATGAGATAATGAAAACAATTCAATAAATTAAAACAGAATTTAGTAAAGAAAATCTCCAAAGAAAAGGTAAAATAAAATAAACTGTAAGTGAAAAATTCAGAAACTCAAACAAAAATTTCAGAGGAAAGGTTCACCAATAGATAGTATGAAGTGGAAGAGAGAAGAGTACCAGATATGGAGGGATACTCCCTGAGCCTAGACACAAGGGGGTTGGCCTAGGCCCTATTCCAAAGAATATGACAGACTTTGAATACCCCCTATGGAAGGCCTCACCTTACCTGGGGAGCAGAAAGGGAATGGGATGGGTAGGGCATTAGTTGGGGCGGGGGTAAGGGAGGAGGGGAAGTAGAGGGACCTGGGATTGACATGTAAAATAATTTTCTTTCTAATAAAAAACAAGAAAAAAAAAAGAGAGAAGAATATCAGGTATTGAAGACAAGTTAAAGGAATTGAATCACTCAGTTGAAGAAAACATCTAATTCAGAAACTCCAAGAATGGAATATTTAGGAACTCTGTGACAATGTAAAAAGACCAAACCTATGAATAGTAGGTAAACAAAAAGAAAGGACAGCTAGGTCATAGGTATATAAATATTTTCAATTAAATCAGAACAAAATTTCCCTAATCTAAGAAAAGAGATGCATAGCTAAGTCCAATACAATGCAGAACACCATATAGATAGGACCATAACAGAAATTCTGTGTTGTATAACAGTGAAAACATTAAATGTACAGAAGACGAAGGGATACTGAAGGTGGAAAAAGGGAAAGATCAAGGCATACACAAAGGAGGTCCATCACAATGACACAATGACACAATGACACTGACAGTTTTCAATGGAGACTACAAAAGCCAGATGGGGTGGAATGATGTTATTTAAGTCATGAAACACTAGAAATGCCAACTTAGACTACTATACTCAGAAAAACTACCCGTTGTAATTGAGGGAGAAAGGAAACTTTCCAAGATAAAAGCAGATTTAAGGAATTTGGACCATAAGCCAGTTCTACAGAGGACACTGGAAGGAATACTTAGGTCTGAAAAGAAAATGTTAAACATGCCCAAAGAAGACACAAGAAACAAAAATTAATCGCCAACTTGGCAGGACCTAGAAGACAAGCTTTTAAGTATGTTTGTGAGAGATTTTCTAGACTGCATTAATTGAGATGGGAATAATCACTCTATAGAAGGGTGGTGCCAGTCCCTGGGCTCCGATCCTCCACTAAATAAGGAGAAAGACTGCCCTGTTCTTCCTAACTGAATGCAATGTGCATCCTCTAACTGCCACTGCCATGACCTTTATACCATAATGGAATAACCTCAAACAGTATGCAGTATATCCTTCCTTCAACAATCACTTTTTTGATCACATCAATGAGAAAAGTAACTAATTCAAGCCAGGCGAGTCTCTGACTTTCAATCCTCCTGGTTCAGCCTCATGAGCACTGGGATTTCAGGCATGCACTCATGTATGAATGATCTATTGCTTTATGGATTTGGCTTTTGTGTCAGGATAGTCTTTCAGAATCAATTATCTGGTATACTGCCGGAAACAGACATGCTGATAATAATCTTCCATTGTACTTCTATGTTTTTAATATATAAAAATAAGTTAGTATTTATATAATGCAAATTATAGTTTAAGAAATAATTAAATAGACTTCAGTCAAGGTGTACTAGACCACTCTTTCCAAGGATATATTTAATGTTAGTGATGAAAAATAAAGACACCCAACCACTCATGTTTACTTATATGTTTCTATGACATTACTCAATTTCTCCCAATTCCTTGCACTTGGTACAAGAACAGGTACAGTTTAAACTCCACTAATAGTAACAATAGGAAGGTTTAGCCACATATAAAAAAATCAGGTGTTTTCCAATTGGGTCAGTCAAAAGCAAAAAAAAAAAAAAAAAAAAAAAAAAAAAAAAAAAAAAAAAAAAAAAAAAAGAAAAAAATTCAATTATCTAATCCTATTTTTGTAATCCTATTTTTGTAAATATTTTCCTGTACATATTGCTAAAATATCTAAATTATAATTCATTATATTTGATCTTTAATTAAAATAGTGAATATTAGGTGGAGACATTAATACAAAGCCAGATAAGCAAATAATTTAAAAAGTTTACCAGAATTATTATGTTCATTTCAAGACAGATGAAAACACTTCTCTTATTAATAGAAGAAAATCTTGATTTTGATAAGAATAAAAAGGGGTATTTAAAACTGCTGATGAAGTATTCATAATACAGTATGAAAACTGAAACCACCCTGACAAAAACTGAGTTATTTATTATCCTTAAGAAAAGGAAAAATAATTTAATCATGTCTTGATACTTGCAAGGCAATAACTTCTTATGCTATGGAAGAAATGCCTAAAATAAGGAAATGAGATGCTGCTCTTCAATTAGGAAATACATGTTTCTTAACTCTTAAAATAGGGTGGTGATTCTGGAGGTTAATGTAAAAACCACCAATATTATTCAGGTCAGCTTTGAAATTTATTAGAAACCCCAAACACCATTAAACTGACTTTAAAATAATTTTATCTATGCTTAGAATAGTTCATGATTAACATATAAAACAATTTTACTTGGATAAACTATTATTTCTTAAAAGTATATAAATCAGTGAATAGTACAGATTTATAAGAATAAAACTGCAATTTAATGACTCATCTAAAGTTCTTGGTATATATTCTAAATTACAAAAGAAATACAGGAAAGTTAAAGACTTATCCCAAATGTGGACTGAAGGACCATTAATTTCTCTATAAGTAGAACATCTTACCAGGTAAAATTAATACAATGACAAAATAGGTAGGTTTTCCATTGCTTTCATGAGAAGCTAAGGAGACATGGACTTACTTAAGTCACTCCAACTAAGAACTCTGCTCCTTTCCTTCCTGCAGGTGGGCCACTCTCAAGCTTAGCCTTGAAAAATGAAGATGCTCAGCCACACACGATGGGCAAAAGGGAGGCTTTGGAGAAGGCTGAGTCAATGAAAACTTTTCAGCCCCCTTTTAGGTTCATATAATTTGTTTTATTTGATGGCAAGAACTTAGGAGGAAGTAACAAGAAAGACAGAATTACATTAGTAGTTAGAATAAAAGAAGCAGAGAAAGTAGTCCCAGGAGGGATCTACTTATTTGCTTATTGACTTATGAAGCAAGCACGCAGCATTATTTCTGCCTCTGAACTGGCTTCTTTGTGCCCTAAAAAAATATGGTCAATGTTTGAAGGGAATTCTTTTGATAAATTCATTTTTTTGAAGTATAACATGAATAGTGAAGAAGTGCATAAATCAGACACATGTTGCTCAGAGAACTTTTACAGAGACAAGCATTAAGTGAGAGAAAGCAGCATTCTGACACCTTCTCTGGGCCCCTCTGGAACTATGGGTTTCTGCATGTGTGCTGCTGTCTCTAGAGGCCAGAGGGCAGGGAGGGTGTGGAACATCCTGCATTATGGACCCTCCCCAACATAAAAAGGTAACCTATTTGAAAATGTCAGTAGTGCCTAGGGGGAAAAACCATATTTTTTTCCTATATTAATTTTCTTATTTAAATTACAAACAAGATTGAATTACATGACAATCCCATTTCCCTTCTCCCTCTCTTCCTGTCCTACCACCCCAACTAAAATCCTATCACATATCCTTTCTTCTAATCTACACCTGACTCAACCTTTCTGCTCCCTCATGACCTCTGCATTCTTCCTTTTCTTCCCTTCTCATTCTCATAGCTCCTGCCCCCTTCCCATGCTCTCAATTTGCTCAGGGGATGGTGATCCTTTCCCCTTCTCCAGGGGACAAAGTTTGTCTCTTTTAGGGTCCTCCTTGTTTACTAGTTTCTCTGGCAATGTGGATTGTAGGTTGGGAATCCCTTACTCTATGTCTAAAATCCACATATGAGTGAGTACATGTCATGTTTGTCTTTTTGTGATTGGGTTACCTCATTCAGAATGGTTTCTTCGCATTCCACCCATTTTCCTGCAAATTTCAAGATTCCATTGTTTTTTTCTGCTGAGTAGTACTCCATTGTGTAAATGTACCACAATTTCTCTATCCATTCTTCAGTTGAGGGGCATCTAGGCTGCTTCCAGTTTCTGGCAATTACAAATAGTGCTGCTATATAACACTGGATATACTCTTTTTCAGTTTAAACTTAAGCGATGGAGATTAAAAGCACAAAAATATGGTGGAAGTGATACACAGACAAAATAATTTGAAAAATAAAAGAGAACTTGATGCTTTGAAATTTATAATGTAAAAATAAAGGTGGGTTTTCCAGAGAAAGGCAGTGACCTGTACCTAAGCATCTAGACATTTTAAATGACACAAAAATTTAGAATGAAAATTAATGTATTTCCTTGGCAACTGTGGACATCAGCCATGTATGCCTATCCCCCCAAATTAAATATTTTCCATAGATTTTGCTTATTTTCTATAACATGACTCCAATCTTCTTAAGCCTTCCCTGAGTGACTTCTGGTAGGAAAGTAGCCCATACACCAATAAGCAAATCTAGAGTGATTTAAAGATCACAAGCAAACAATCTGAGGATACAACTCTTGTTTTGGGACTTCCTTTATTAGAAACAGTTTCAGGGTCTCTGGGACCTACTGTGGTATTCAGCCTAATAGGCAACAGATGTGGGGTTCCAATGGAGAAAAGTGATGTTCGAACAGCAGATTCCGGAGTGTGCTTGTACAGTGTTGTTACTCACTGTGCGACATCAGAAAGTTTGATCCAGCTGACATCTATCAGTGTCTTAATTTCAATTTGCTCCTTTTATTATTAAAGAAAGGCATATGTTGTTCTGTTGCAAAAAACTTTGACTAACAGGACAACGTAAAAATGTGGAAACAACTTCTTTAAATACTTTTGTATAAATTTACTAAAGATTCAGCAGTAGACCTACGATATGCTATTGAACTATGGCATGTTGGTACTGCTACTGGTAATATTTTCACTAATGCCATGTACTATACTCTAGACAGGAAGCTAAAAAAGAGAAATTTAAGGTTTTAGTCTTCAGAATGAGTTTTTTTTTCATGCAGAAAGCATTAAATATTGCATGCTAAGAAGCTAAATAAATTCAAAATAAAACCAGTGAATTGGACAGTGAATTATTTAAAATAGTATTTTCTTATACTGAGAAAATTTGTACACGAGTGCAAAACAAGAAGCAGTTCAGAGTAAAGTGCATGCCTATTATAGACAAGTACTTGGATTTCATCTCAGGATAGAAAAAAAATCTAAAAATAACTGTAGTCACATGAGCATATGGCAGATCAGAAGCTACACATGGTGATACACAAGGAGATTTGTGTATTTTGGTTATCTGTGTGCTGTAAGACAGGGCCCACTGTGTTACCTAGACTAGTCTTAAACTTGGCTTAAATCTGCCTACTGCCTTAACTTCTGCGTTGCTGAGTACAAATAAGCACTGCATGGCTGCCTCAGGAGGACAGCAGAATTTACTATTTTCATTTTGTATCTACCTTAGCAATTTACATTTAGCCTGAGAAATCATCTTTCCTTAGTATCCCAGAGTCCTGAAAGGAGGTACTCTATCATCTCCACCATAACTCCAGGGTAAGGAAGTAATGTCACTTTTAGGCTCCCCAAATGAGAAAGAATACTTAAATAGCAGGTCAGAAATGGGTGGGGGGCTATATGCCCTCATTTTCTTCTTTTTAATATAATTTTAAAATTTATGCCAGATTTAGGAAGTATTCAAGAGGTAGTTTTTAACTCACTGTAATTTCCATAAATTATAAAATGTTAAAAATAAATTAGGCAATAATTTACAAACAAGACAAACCAAAGAACATGACAAGAAAAAGAGAACCCCATCTGATATGCCCAGTGTTTATTTTAAGAGATAATATGGTTGAGGATTGCTAAGCATTTACAATATACAGTCTATTTCACCTTGACTTTGCAGTAAAAAATACAGACATATGAATATCCATGTTTAGCTGTAAATATATCTAGTTAGTATCATAGTTCACTGTTCTTACCCTTTTTTTTCACATTATATTGTGTTGCCATGGTTCAATATGCTTGGCTTAAAACACTTGATTTGGGGACTATGTATATGGTTACACCATTAGATCCTATCATAGCTGGCACATATACATGATTTAAGCTGAATAAATAGATGGATACATGTCCAAGCACATATCAATAGGGAATTTAGTCAACCAACACTGAGAATGAATTTAATTCTTTACAGGCAAGTGACTGGATGTGACTCAGGAGACTGATGAGAGGAAAAAATTTTGTATTCTTGAATGACCACAAGTTAGGAGTGCAGAGAACCAAAACTGGCTCTCACATTCGGTGTAAAACTGTGACAAAATTGTATGTCACGGATAGAATTCAACTACAAACTCTGTGTCTTTTTTTGACTCTAAGTTCTAAATTTCTTTTAAAAATACCAGACAGTTTAGGGAATCTTTAGCAAAATCTGAAAACCTTATGTTTATGGGATTAACCTAGCATGTGTGGCCTAGCTTCCAGGAGCTCCTGCTTTACAGCTGCTTGTTGCTGACACAATGTATCCTCATATTCAGAACACAGAAACAGCAAGCATGAGGGCCTCCTGTTTACTGTAACATAGAAAATGTAGCTTCAGACCTGGTATGAGACATGACTGCCAAAAACAAAGCTAACCAAGAAAACAAAGTAGGTCAATATTGCTGCAGGTTTCTTTCTGCTGCCAATAAAAGCTATAAGCTTAAATTATGTAAAAATACTTTTATATTGTAACATGCTATTTTCTCATAGAAATTATATGGTCACTAAAAGGACAAGAAACAGTCAATGTATTTTATTCAACATACTATGAATGTAGACTATGAAATTATTAGTGGGCTTTGAAGAAGCAAAGGTTCAGCAGAAAATAAAAACTATTTCCTAAAATACACATTTGCCAATTCGCAGTAAGCTACTAAGAATATCATGAATACCATGAGGGAACACATAATTTAGTATAAAGTGTATGTGAGAAAAATGTTTCGGACTAAAGGTCTATTACAATTACATTAAGGAGGTAAACCAGGATTAAGATGGAGTAAATGACTGTCCTGTGTATCTTCTGAAACAGTTCATTGCATATTTTATCTTTGCATATTTCTAATTGCATTCATTTAGATATTATCTGGAATTCATATGACACATTTAATGTAAGGAAATTCATGTGGTTCCCTGAAGGAGGGAGAGTATTAGTTACCCTTAAAATTTTGTTTCATTATTGTATTGATTTGACTAACAAGGAACAATTTCTAAGGCTTGGGGTTGTAAAAATTAATGTTTTTTTTTCTTGAACATATGGAACACTAAGACCCATTATGATAAAAACCTTTGAATTGCAGTGTTTATATTCACATTTAAACACATATAAACATAACTTAAAAATGTATTCCAAGTTATAGCAGGGTAAATGAAAGCTTACTAGAGTGCTGCAAGAACTGGACAAGAAATTATTCCATTCATCCAGAACTTGGAAATACTGACATTCTGTCCATGTTTTTGGCCACTGATGAATTTATTACTTATCTATCATAACTGGCGATTCTATCTATCTATCTATCTATCTATCTATCTATCTATCTATCTATTTTCTATTTATAATCTAATTATCTAATCCATCTACATTCTATTTATAATCTATGTACCATCCATCCATCTATCCATTCATCCTCTATTTTCTTCTGAAAACGTGGATAATAAACCAAGCACCTGTTGAAGAATACTGTTGAACTATGCAAAGATGTGATGCATTTGTTTAACTATATAAAGATGTTTTGCATTTTTTATGTTGTGGAATATTTGTTTAACTAGGTAAGTATATGTTGCATTTTTTATGTTGAAGAATATTAGTTTAATTATGTAAAGATGTGTTGCTGTTTTACCTTGCCTGCCTAAGTGACCAATAGCAAGGGAGGAGGTATAAGCTTGACTTCTGGACAGGGAGAATAAGTAGGAGGAGGAATTTAGGCTGGGGAAGAAAGAAGAAAGAAAAAGAGACACTAGGGAGACTCCAGGGGCCAACCAGACATGGAGGAAGCAGGAAAGTAGAACATACAGGAAGAAAGATAAAAGCCCTGAGGCAAAATGTAGATGAATAGAAAACAGGTTACATTAAGGTAAAAGAGCTAGTGGGACAACCTAAGTTAAGGCTGAGCATTCAAAATTAATAATAAGTTGCTGTGTCTTTATTTGAGAGCTGGCTGGCAGCCCAAAGAAAATTCCAACTACAAATTGTGCCCAATGTGAATCTGGAAGTCCCACATGGTGGGAGACAGAGAGAGAGAGAGAGAGGGCGGAAGGGAGGGAGGGAGGGAGGGAGGGAGACACACAGAGAGAGAACAAAACCAAACCAGTATGTATCCTTTAAGAGGCACTGCTATGCAGCAGAGCACTTGAGTAGTAACAGCAAGCTAAGTGCAGGCACCAACTTCCTAGAGCTGGAGCAATTAAATGCAGCTCCCAGTTAAATGAAGTTCTCATCTAGGAATTGGGGCTTAAGACTGGGCTCTCATGGACCTGAGGAGGTGGTAGAGGTGGCTGCCAGAGCCTCATAGTGGAGGGCCCGGCTGCTGTTTAGCAATGTAAGATTTCGCTCACCCAGTCAGAGACTACTACAGAGTAAAATAGGTCCAGACCAAAATACCATTAACAGGTTACAGTAAGCGTAGGTGCTTAAGAAAGAAAATAGGTATAGACAGTCATAGGTAAAAACAAATAGTTTAAAAATAAGAAAAGTCTTTTAAAAAAAGAACAACCAAAAAAGAATAAGCCACATATAATTTGGAGATATACAGGAAGTCTGGATTCTGTATGATGCTTTGTTGACTTTGAATTTTTTTTTTTAAATGTTGCTGAGTGAATGGCAGTTGCTGAGAGATACTGTGTAGTAAAAGGAACTGCTGAATTAAACTACCCTCAATACTTTAGTGATGTCTTAACTTAAAATGGAATTCAGAAAATGCATTACATTGGGGGAGAGGTTATGCTTTTGTTTCCACAGGAAATGAAAGGCTGTGGATTCCTTCAAAATTAATAGAGGCCAGATCTGAGTGAGGGAGACCCCCCCCTTGAAAATATTGGCTACAGACTAAAGTAATAATCTAGAAAAACTACAAGATGGGTGATGTATATGCTGATCCCTTGGCAATGGGAACAACTCTGAGACTAGATGAGACATAAATCTTTTTGGTTACAGAGTCCTTATGACTTATTTTTACATACCATCCTTTCATATGGCATGGATAGAGGTTAGGTTATACAGTACAAACAAACTTATAAAGTTGGCAGCTTTTTTTTTTCTCCTCTAACATAAAACAAGAAAATCATCTTTTGCTGGCTTGTGTACAATACATAATTCTTATGTGGGTTAAAGTAGATATGTACATTAGCTTTGAAAGTTTCTGCATTTTCAGAGCAAGGGGACCAGACACCAATGAAAATGGGTGGCCCAGATGATCCATCCTTTCGGGGTGTCTCTGTTGTAGCTTCCCCAGAGTTCTACATTCAGAACAACTTCAAGGCTGAGAGCTGAGATGGTCTAGCCTCACAGACTATTCTAGATAGGACTTCAGATAAGCCTTGTGCTTTCCCATTACACAGAGACTGAACAACAAATGTTATAGATAGTTTTCTTAGGGCTTGACCATTATCTCAATTTTCTCAGGGTACTCTGGGGGAGGCCACTGTCCCCAGACAACTGGAAGCAGTCTAGAGAACACATTCCCAAAAGATGGAGTGGGTGGTTTTTGGTCATTCAATGGGTGATGAATGTTTGTCATTATTTAGTGGGGAATATAGGATAAAAAGACAACTATTAATCACAAATATTTTACGTGAGTATGGATTTTTGTATATTGATACAAATTTAAGGTTATTTTTGTTATACTGTATATATGCTTCAATTCTTAAGGTATTATACCTATGCAGCTCATTTAAAAATGTAATATAAAGTTCTATTCCTTAAAAGCTACTATTACTGTTTAAGATAATTAAGAAATGAAAGCTCAGTAGTTAGTCATCTATAACAACTCAAACTTGTAGTTATGTTAGGTATGTTTTCAAGGTTAAACAGATGAATTTTACATAGTATGTGATCTTCAAATGCTTTAGAGATCCACAGAATATGGTCTTTAAGATGTTTATTAACCTAAGGCTTTTCATGACAGTGAGACATATCTACTTCTGGCAGCAACAATCTACTTCAAAAAAGGATGATGAGCATCGAAGAACCTCAATATGGAGTTTGTGCTCATTATGGAAAAACTAGCATTTGGGCAAAAAATTGCCCTTGCCTGGACAGTTGACAGTATATTATATAAACAGGACACAAAGGAAAAAGACTGCTGAACTTTTCCAAGACAAGGTGGGTCAGTCCTTCACAATTCCTGCTTCACAGAAAAGCCTGTCAGATATGCTAGGCCTGAATGCAGAAGAAGGATGCCCCAACATTGCAAAGGAACCTTGAGTAGCCATTCAGGCATCCAAATGTCTCTGTTATTTGTATAGTTTTGGAAGTTACTTGCTTTGTACTTCCTGTTTAGTCAGGTAATAGTCTATCCTTCTTGGGTCTCTGATGGAGTTGAAGATGAGATAATTATAGTTATAGTTTTCCTTGTTACCAAATTCAGAAAAGAAACTGAAATAAGAGATGTAAAGTTTATGGAATTGAAAAACATAAAAGCTTAAATTGTTTATCTAAAGAATGTTTTGAGGTCTAAAAAGATAATTTTGGATTGGTAATACAAGTTAGGATAGAAAGTAAATCAGGTACACAACTTTGGACTCACCAATATAGGATAGATAATGGAGTATTTTCTCTGAATTTGCCAACTGCAAATGGGCTGAATATTATAAATGTAATTTTTACTTCATAATTGTTCTTATTGTACACAGTCTTACTATGTAAAAGCTAAAACCTTTCTTTTTATTTATACAAAAAGGGGGAATGTTGCAGAATATTTGTTTAACTATGCAAAGATATGTTGCATTTGTTTAACTATGAAAAGATGTGTTGCATTTTTACCTGGCCTGTCTAAGAGCTAGTAGGACAAGCCTAAGCCAAGGCTGAGTATTCATAATTAATAATAAGTTAATGTGTCTTTATTTGGGAGTTGGTTGTTGGCCCAAAGGAAAAAATGCCAACTATAAGCAGCATTTACCTTTTCATAGTGTATTTCAGTGTTTGTTTCTCAGAATGTGGAATTCTTTCATGAGCCCATAATACAATGATAAGGACAAAGAAATACATCATCCAGTCCACAGCCCACAGAGTAACCATCCTAATAGTGCTCTCTGCAGCATTTCAGTTTCCTTTAAACCCCAGGATCTGGATTCATTTCATTATCACATATTACATACAACTTTTAAGTATCTTTCATTTCCTTTAAAATGGAATCATTTCTCTTCCTTTCTTAGTATTTTCAGATCTTTACATTTTCTAACATAAGTGTATTAGTTTGTTAAATATGTCTTATTTTGTGTTTGATATTTCCTCATGATAATATTTGGAACTTCAGTTTGGTGGAAATTATGGAGGCACTGCTGTATCTTTTTTGAGTATCATATAGGTGGTACATCAGATGTACATCTATGTATTTATTCCTGAATGTGCAGCTCACAGATTGGCTAGAATGGTTGGCCAGCAAGCTACAAGGATCTGCTTTCCTGCGCCTCTCTAGTGATGGGAGCATTGGTGTTTAATATCATGCCGGGCTTATTTACTTAGGTGCTGGGGACAGAAGTCTTCTTCACCCATACCAATTAAGCCATCTTCCCATTCTAAAGTGTCAGTTTAATTCAATATACCTTTTTGTGTGTTTTTTTAAATGTAATTTTTACAATCATGGGATGATGGTTCTTCCAATGTCAAATTCTAGCTCTTTTTTTTTTTTTTTTTTTTTAGTAAGCCATCCATGAGAAAATATTTAAAAACCCATGTAAAATTAGTTAAAAAAATTACCCAGTAATTTTAACATTCACTGATTCTTCAACTTCAGTATCCTCTTTGTTAGCTGCCACAATAGCAGACATACATAGGAAAACTTTTTTTTTTGGTGATGTTAGGGAATCAAATGCAGAGTCCTGAGCATACCAGGCCAGTGCTGTACCACCGAGCTACATCCATTCCCATTAACATTTGTTTGAACTCATGACTATTGCTTTGCATTATTTATTTTTTTGATGATCTTATTACTTTGCATCAATCCAGGAGGAAATCCTTTGAGAAGACTCCTATATTCAATTTTTTTGTCATTAAATTTTCTTTTAAAAAGCAAATAAAAACAAAACTATATGTAAATTAGTGAAAGTCTTCTTCCAGGGTATACTTTTTCCCCCCGGAGACAGGGTTTCTCTGTATTGTTTTGGAGCCTGTTCTGGAACTTGTTCTGTAGACCAGGCTGGCCTTAAACTCAGAGATCTGCTTGCCTCTGCCTCCCAAGTGCTGGAATTAAGGGTGTTCACCACCAACACCCGGCTCAGGATACACTTTAATAGCACAAGTTACTATGTAGCTAACTCTGAATGGATTCTAGAAGACTTTGTTAGAAAAGAACTATACTAATTATTCTTAAGTGAATGATGGTAAGCAATAGTGTTCTATCTGAAAAACAAAAACATTTGTTCTCTATTATTTCCTTAGACTTGGATGATGTTATATTTACCTAAGAATTATTCACAATGTTAGAGTATTTTACCTCGAAATCATAAGGACTAACATTATATAATGGTTGTAAATTTAGCATACCATCCTAATCCAGAAACTAGCTCCAATTCACAACCACTTACAAAGGAAAAGTTTGTTTTCTGTAACAGAGTCTTACTGGGTATACAAACCACACTTAAGGGCAGGCACCATACCCAGCAGTATATGAGCAATATAAAATGATAATTTTGGAATTTTTTAATAATCATAATGCTTTGCTTGAGTATTTTAACTCTATAGGTCTTTTGCTTATATATTATGATTTTTGGTTTTGTGCTTTTTTATGGGATTAATGTTTGTGCAAATGTGTGTGTCTGTATGTATACATGTTTCTTGGGATTTTTCTGTGGTACTCTTTGCTTGTTTTGTGTTTCTTTTGTCCTAGTCTAGTTTTATAAATCTTATTTTATTAATAGGATCACATTTCAACATAAGACTTTCCTCTTAAGTATTACATTAGTGATTGGTTTTTAAATCTTTGTCCTTTTCTTTCTCTTTCCCTCATTGGCTATTTTAAAACGACTGAACTACAACATTGCAGAATTAGAATTCCTGCATTTTCAGGGTATATCCTCTTTAAAAAAAAAGTTATTTATTTCTTTGATGTATATCAGTGATCTATTTGCATGTATGCCTATATGACAGAAGAGGACAGACAATTACAGAAAATCACAGCCAGTCATAATGCAGAGTTGTGGACTCCAGACCCAGTGGATACATAAAACAACAAAACAACAACAACAACAACAACAAAACCCCCAAAATTCCTGTACCTAAGGCTTAGAGAGCATTACAGAAGATGGGGCAAAAAGACTTGGAACAATCTGGAGAACAGGGAGTTTTCTGTGAGACTGTATCTCCTAGTAATGTCAGGAGTTACTCATACCTATAAAGTCTCAGTAATATGACTGCCTAAACATAAGCTGAACAAGGATGACACCCAAGGACAAGTCAAAATGGAATGGGGGAAAGCCCAATGTTAAAAGTAGTTAATGAAAAGACAGGCCATGAATTTATAAAAGAGCAAGGTGGGGGTATATGGGAGGGTCTAAAGGGAGGAGAGGAAAGTAAGAAATGATGTAATTACATTACAGTCTCAAAAAAAAAAAAAAAAGCCAAAAAGCCCACATCTTTCCTCCTTTTAAGTTGTGTTGTCACAGTGATGGAAAACTGAGTAACACATTCCTATTTGTCTGACCATAATGTGAGCCCTTTGGTGTCACAGCCCTGACCTATGTAGCCTTGACTTGGATAATTTTGCACAGTGGGTGGATTCAGAGTATCCTACAATGTGAAGATTCCTTTATAATGTTTCAGTGCTGCTAGAAAAAAAAAATCAGAAATAGACTAACTGTTTAACTGTAGGAAGTCTCCAGTCTGTCGTCCTTACCTACCCTCCTCACATGAATCAATCCATATTCTGCATCCCACGACCTGGTTCTAAACCTCCTTCTTAGGTTCGTTTGTTGCTTGGAAGGGATCATGCCTAGTTTATGCTTATCCTGCTACATTCCTTATTTATTTCTGATTCTCCTTGCATGTGGGACTAGATTCACAGCACTGGATTTCTAGCTTAAATCCATCTCATTTTGCTGGTCTGCCGGCATTTTGCCTTTTTCTCTAGTTGTACAAAAAAGCCTATCAAGTAGCTTGGTGAGCTGGTCTATCAAAAAAAAGGAGACAAAAACCATATACATGTGATCTTTAGCAAGCCTGTACTTTAATTTCTCTGCAGAGATTTGTGATACAGTTATATTTCTACTGTTTTTTTTTAATTTTCTGGATAAAGAGTAAATAAGCCCAAATCTTCAGCACATATGATTTTCCAGCTCAGAGTAGTTACTGTGTAGATGTCTAAACATAGTCCATGCTTTTCTTTTGTGGTGTTGCTTTTCACACAAAAGTATTAAAGAACAAAACAGCATTCCAAAATAGAAAGGCAGCTTTTTAAAAGGAAAATCTAAAGAAAGTCTTCAATAGTATGAAATATAATAAAATCAACATTATAATTTTTATAATGTAGCTTCTAGATAATACAAGTTTTTAACATCATTTTATCCAACTCCAGAAATCCAAACATTCATTTTTATTGTTGGGGATAGATATCTATGTTTACTAGAATACTGTAATTCCAATTATAAGGTAAGAATGAGGCAAACTATATTGAGCCTTATCTAATTTGATCTAAAAGAAAATTATAAGCATTGACACATTCTAAATAAAAGCACTGGTTTTAATTTGATTCTTTAAAAATGTGTTCAAGAATATTTTAACAGCAACCTTGAAAATGATTACATATAGTACTGGAGAACTTTAAAAAAAAAATCACAGTATTAAGCATTGTGCTCCCTGGAATTCTAGCACAGAGAATGAGTGTTTCAACATAAGTATCAGCAATGCAGCACACACCCTGCCTTCAGTTTCAATATCTAGGTCACACAGACTACTCTAAGTAATGTGAATAAAAAGAAAAAAAAAAAAGCAGGAGGATTTCCAGGGAGCCAAGAAACCATAATGACATTCAAATAATGACACAAACAGCACAACATGGTTTTTAAAATAATAATTCCCATGAAAAATAAAAGATAAAACCTTCAATATGAACTTCTCCTTTATTATATGCCGAATAAACCTTCGAGAAGTGTTATTTACTTAATAAATGTCTTTTGTCTCCATCACTCTCTCAGGTGTGTGTGTGTGTGTGTGTGTGTGTGTGTGTGATGCGTGCTGGCATGTGTGCTGAACAGCCAGAAGCAGACAAAAAGGGCATACACTGAAAATGAACGCATTGATAATCAAAAAGCACATGCAATTTTCAGAGACATCCTGCAGCAGTTAGCAGCAATCAGAATAACTATAGCTTCCATTTACAATAAAGGCAAATGGATATAATAATAAAGATCTCTAAAATTATTTTTTATTCACAAGAAAATCTTAAGAGTGTTTATAATATATTTTAATTATGAAGAACACATAATGCTTTAGAAATTTCTGAATAATTATATTGTTAGATATTGAGTCTAAACCATCTTAATCTATTTCATTATTTTACTTGAAATCTACTGAATGTTATGTTATATATTTAGACCATCTTGCTTTTTTTCCAAACTGTAGGTGAAGGATAAGAAACAAATACATTTCTCAGTAGAACACAGATCTCTAAGAACCTATAACAATGGATATAATTTTTATATCTGTGAAATTACATTTATATTTTAATTAAATTATAATTGTACCATTTTCCCCTTCCCTTTCCTCCCACCCATGTTCAACTACCACTACTCCCTCTCAAATTTATGGCTTCTTTTTCATTATTTTTAAGGAAGATAGAAATGAAAACAACCAGTCTGTCTTGCAGCTTTCTGAGCTTATCTGAAAAGAACCTTTTACTTTGCAAGCACAATAATTAAGAAGAGTAACATTAAAAACTACTGAATATGTACAAACAGCACTTCATAAAGACAAGACCCACAACATCAAAGGGATCTCGATCCTGCTATGTTAGCTTATGCTGCCACAATTTAAATGGTATTCATAATAATCTCTGTAAAATTCCATGTGGTCTGGCTATTTTTCTGTTTAAAAACTTTGTGACTTTATTTAAGGATAGAATGTACAACACATTATTTTTATTTCTGTCAGGACCCAGTAAAATAGCATTACGGGGATAAAATACAAATAAGATCACAACAGGTGGAGGATGGGCCACCAACAGATAAGAAATTTCACCAATTACTGTCAGCTTAAAAAGAGGATTGCTGAAGGCACCCAGAAAACCATTCTTCTATGGAACCAGAGACAGTGTGGGGGTGGGGGGCTTAGAGAGTACTGACAAGAGGGCAGCAATGAGAGGATAGGGCCGCAAGCTGGGAGAGTAATTGAATGTTTGTATGGGGAAAGACATTGCCATTCACTGAGGCAAACTATGAAAGCATTCACAATGTAAGGGATCAGCAGCAGAGTAAACAATATGAGATGTTGCACTGAGGAGTATACTCCACTTCCTACAGTGCCTACCCAACCCCCCAAAACCCTAAATCTGCCTTTGAAGGTTACATGGTGAATGACTGTAACCTGGAATCCTAGACTGCATGGAGCTAAAATGAAAACTGGTTAGATGGGTAACAACTGCTTCTTCTCAAAACACTTAAAAGTGGTAATTTCAAAATACAATGATGGGCCAGGCATTGGTGGTGCACGCCTTTAATGCCAGCACTTGGGAGGCAGAGGCAGGTGGATCTCTGTGAGTTCGAGACCAGCCTGGTCTACAAGAGCTAGTTCCAGGACAGCCTCCAAAACCACAGGGAAACTCTGTCTCGAAAAACAAAACAAAACAAAACAAAACAAAAAAACCAAACAAACAACAAAAAAATACAATGATGGTTAAGATTATAAGAAGACATTTGTATTAGTTTTATGAACTATCAAGTTTTTAGACAGTGTCTCACAAAGATCTGTTAGCCCAAAACTACACTTTAAAATGTGTTTTCTTATTTTTGAGTAAGAATATTCACACATTCCTACTTTTTTTTTTTTCAGGCAAAGCTCTAGCTGGCACCTTCTAATGTTAAACTCAGACACATTTCTCATGAGATTAGATTTAAAACAACTAAAATTTGGAAAATTTGATTATTCATAAACTATAATAACTATAATAACTATAGAGGATGCAAAATTTAGAAAGAAAAAAAAATCTGTATTCCAGTATTGCCAGCTAGGACAAGTGGGGAGGAACAGCCAAGGGTGACACTGGGCAGCCAAAGAACATTAACACTAGAGCAGTTCCAATGAGAGAGAAGATAAGAAAGATCATAGAATGTAATGAATGAAGAAAAACTGTATAGCAAACAAAAGACAGGTAGAAATTCTTAGGGGTCAAGACTACGCTGGTGAAACCCACAGAAACAGCTGACCTGAGCAAGTGGCAACACATGGACCCCAGACTGACAGCTGGGGAACCAGCATTGGACCAAACCAGGCCCCCTGACCGTGGGTGTCAGTTGGAAGGCCAGGGTAGTCAGTCTATGGGGCCTCTGGCAGTGGAACCAGTATTTATTCCTAGCGCAGGAGCCCATTCCCTATGAAGGGTTACTCTCTCAGCCTAGATACTTGGGGGAGGGCCTAGGCCCTGCCCCAAATGATATGACAGACTTTGATGATCCTCCATGGAAGGCCTCACCCTCCCTGGGGAGTGGATGGAATGGGAGGGAATGGGAGGATGGTAGGAAGAGGGAACTGGGATTGGTATGTAAAATAATGTTATTTCTAACTTAAATAAAATTAATTTAAAAAGATGACATAAGTAAAGAAGTAAAAGACTTCTTGGCATTATAATTAACTAATTATTTAGTGGCAGCTATGTGTATGCCATTCTTACAGCCATTGAAACAATAAGACATAAATAAAACAGAGTAGTAGACAGAAACTTCTAGGCACAGGAATTTATGTTTGGGCAGTTAATAGTTTAGTCAAGAACTTAAGCAAGGGAGAGCTAAAGAACTGTAGAAACACTTGTGTTGTGGTTTAAAGCACGACCTTACCTTCTAGAATATCAAGGGAGAAACACTAACAGGGAGATCTAGGCCTCCATGATCTGAGAGGAAAAAAAGGCTCACCTTACCCCCCTCATAAAAATTAAAAAAAATGGACCCTCCCAGATAAATTTAGGCTGGAGCACACAGCAATTGTGAAAGTGTTCTAAAAAATGATGTTGACATTAGAGGGCTGGGAGGATGGCTTGTGTGTGTGTGTGTGGGGTCAAGAGCATTTGCTGCTCTTGAAGATCATCACCTGGGTTTAGTTCACAAAGTACAGATGATGGCCCATATTCATCACTCTAGATCCAGGAGACCCAACACCCCTTCTCACCTTGGCACACATGTGATGTTCAAGTACATACAAGCAGGTAAAGCACTCAAACACACAAAATAAAAAATAATACAAATAAATCTTATAAAATAAAATAAAAGTGATATAGCTACTTAATTATGGTTTTATAACAGACATAAACAACATACAGAATTAACAAAATAAAAAAAGAACTGTGGGAGATGAAGAGCTGAAGGAAAAGTAGGGTTTACCTAGAACTTAATGACAGAGAAGGCAATCATAAAATGGCAATTAACGGTTATACCGGGAGGCAAGGAGCTACACATGAGGGGACCAATGAAAACTGCAGCTGTTCGATAGTAGCTGTGTCTCCTGCTGCCCCAGAATGCTCTCTTGTGGGTAAATATTCTTGAAGGCACAGTTAAGTTGTTCCCACTGTCTCAGAAACTAAGGCATCAGAGTACTTTCTAGTTGTCACATTAATCAATAATGAAAGGTCCACAGCCTCAAAAGATGCTGTCAGAACTGTAGGAACACTTGTGTTGTGGTTTAAAGCACGACCTCACCTTCTAGAATATCAAGGGAGAAACACTAACAGGGAGATCTAGGCCTCCATGATCTGAGAGGAAAAAAAGGCTCACCTTACCACCCCCCCCCCCATAAAAATTCACAGTGCAGAGCCCAATGGGCTGCTCCTCCCACTTTGTGAGACCCTGCTTCAAACTCTATTTGAGCCATATGCTTTGTGCTGTTTTGTTTTGCTAAATGAACTTCTGTTTTAACCGTTTGTCTTTCCACTGAATCCTTCTTTCCTTTGAGAAGATAAGAACTCGATGGATTGAAATATCTGAGGACTTAGCAAAAATCAATCTAGGTTACCTTGTTTCACTCATATACTTGTCACAGTGATGGAAAAACTGATGAATATGTTGGCCTTTAATGAGCAATACCCTGGCTATTTTATGATTAGCAACCTGGTCACAGAAACTGAGTGAGAACTAGAAATGGCTTAGTGTGCTTACTTGATCAGCAATATCTATTTTAAAAGGTGATAAATAATTGCTACAACTTTTAGATACGAGAGTTTCATTAAAGAAAGTAGTTCTGAACATAATAGTTGGGAAAGAACTAGAGATAAACTCAAAACTTCAGTGCTTTCAGAAGAGTTTCATGTACCCAGTTCATGACTTTACCACATCAAACAAGAAGAAAACTTACAAGTACAGTGAGTACACCAAAATTTACAAGTATGAATTTCCCATGAAATTCTAATTAAAATGAAATGGAGTTTATTTTGTCTTAAAGAAATCTTATCTCATCAAAAACACTCAACATTGCTGAATGCAAGAATATAGTGATTATATTCTTGGTGTTATAGATTCAGGTGTAATTATTTCTCAAGGTAAATAAAATACATAGGCTAAAACATTAAAATTAAAAGAGCAAATGAGAAATCTATGAAGATATCTTGCATTTGTAACCTTGCACTTTACTATGAAAGCTTGACTCCTGAGATGAACTTTGGTTGATAAAGTGTCCAACTTAGCTTTCCTTCTCTCTGGTATTACAAACAATACCCACAGGTGAAGGAACAATTTCTGAGAATGAACAACCCGCTAGAAGCATACATGCCCGAGGCTTCGCCTGAGGTCCACATCTCACCTAATCATTATTCACAATCCCCTAGAAAAGCCTTAAGATAAAAGTGTGATGGCTATTTAGAATTACATTTATGAAATAATTTTAAAACGTTTTCTTTCTTACACTTTCACGACTTCAGTTTTTGTTTAATTCATGCCTACCATCCACTAGATCAGGCAGTAAAATTTAGTAGCAGTTAATCTGAATGTTGGCTTTCTTGACTCATTTATAAAAAATTGTCTAATATTTTAAAAAATGCCTAGGCATGATATTATATAACAAAAGCAACTGGGCATATGAACATCTTCAAGGCATACGAAAAGCAGTGTTAATGGAGAGGGCTTCCATCAGCATAGAATTTTATAATATAGTTTTCACAAGTTAACTTTTATTTGAAAAACAAATTCAATAAATGTAAAAATAAATTTAAAGATACAATAGCTGCTAAAATCAAGGGATTAAGTCACAGAATGCCACAAATTAATTTGATTCTTGCTTTTTCTTAGATGAGAAATAAGGAATTTCCCATCCATCAATAATTTATTGTCATATGTTACACTGAAGCTTTTTATTGCAACTCTCTCATTTTGCTATTTGCATCAATGGATTATAAGATATAATTTCCTATGAATGTTACATTAAGAAACCTCCTATGCAAATCACACCACCCCAAACTTGGTGTTTGCTATTACAGAAAGGCAAAAATTTATGTGTTAGTGTGGAGAAAGATGTTCATTACTGGGGTGAAGGTAAATTAGCTCTTCCATTATGGGGAAAAAAAACCATAGCAGTTCTTCTACCATACAACACGGTCATTGCAGTTAAGAACATACTGACTGACACTCGCCCTCTGTCCTGCTGCGGGCACCCTAGCCTCAGGTGAGTCTGGGCGCTGCTCTGCCCAACCCCCCCAACCTCCCCCATCAATGCCTGCTTGCTTCTGCCTGAGCACACCCAGACAAGAGTGGACCTGCCCAGACTGGGAAGGCCCACCCTGATTCTGGACACACTCCACCCTTGTCCACCTACCATCCTCTACCATCCGGCTGCTGCCAGAGGCTGAGCCCTCCACCTGCCACCAGAGACAGGGAGAGACCCCCACCTGCACTCACTGGAAGAAGAGATGGGAAGAAGACACAGTAAGAACACACGCAACAACAGAAAAACCAGTATGATACCACCAGAATCTAGGGACTCCACTCCAGCAAGATCTGAAAAGCCCAATACAGAGGATGAAGAAAAGATAGACCTCAAAAATTATCTTAGGAAGATGATAGAGACCTTTAAAAAGGAAACAAGAAAATCCCTTAAAGAAATAGAAGAAAAAACAAGCAAAAAAAATTACATGAAGTGGAGAAAAAGACAAACCAAAAAATTCAAGAAGCAAACAAATCTCTTAAAGAATCTAAAGAAAGCCAAGAAAAAACAACCAAACAATTGAAGGAAGCAAACGAAACAGTTCAAGGCATGAAAGCTGAAATAGAAACAATAAAGAAAACACAGAACGAGGGGATGCTGGAAATAGAAAGGCTGGATAAATGATCAGGAACAAAAGATGTGAGTATAACCAATAGAATTCAAGAGATGGAAGAGACAATCTCAGTTGTTGAAGACTCGCTAGAGCATATACAGTCATCGACCAAAGAAAATCTCAAGTCCAACAAATCACTAACACAAGATATCCAGGAAATATGAGACACCGTGAAAAGGACAAACCTAAGAATCATAGGTATAGAAGAAGGTGAAGAAATACAGCTCAAGGGTACAGAAAACATAATCAACAAAATCATAGAAGAAAACTTGCCCAAACTACAGAAGGATATGCCTATGCAAGTACAAGAAGCTTACAGAACACCAAACAGACTGGACCACAAAAGGAAGTCCCCTCGACACATAATAATCAAAACATCAAGCCTACAGAATAAAGAGAAAATATGAAGAACAGCAAAAGAAAAAGGCCAAGTAACATATAAAGGCAGAACTATCAGAATCACACCTGACTTCTCAATGGAAACTTTGAAAGCCAGAAGGTCCTGGATAGATATCCTACAAACACTAAGGGAGCATGGATGCCAACCCAGACTACTGTACCCAGCAAAACTTTCAATCACTATGGATGGAGAAAACAAGATATTCCATGACAAAACCAGACTTAAACTATACATATCCACAAATGCAGCACTACAGAAAATTCTGCAAGGAAAACTCCAACCCAAGGAAGATAACTGCACTCACAAAAATACAGGCAATAGATAATCCAATTTTACCAAAGACGAAAAGAAACAGGAGGGCAAAATCCACACACAATGACACCACCACCAACAAATCCAAAACAAACAAGAACCAACAATCAATGGACATTAATATCCCTAATTGTCAATGGTCTTAACCTGCCAAATAATTAGATACAGGCTAACATAATGGGTACAAAGACAGAATCCATCCTTCTGCCGTATACAAGAAACACACCTCAACTTCAAAAACAGATGTTACCTCAGAGTAAAGGGTTGGGAAAAGATTTTCCAATCAAATGGGCCCAAGAAACAAGCTGGTGTAGCAATCCTAATATCTAACAAATTAGACTTCAAACTAAAGTCAATCAAAAGAGATGAAGAAGGGCATTTCATACTCAACACAGGAAAAGTCCATCCTGAAAATAGTTTGTAGTTCTGGCTGTAGTTATCATGGGGACATTTTCTCAATTTTTCTATCATGAGCTACTACTACATTTACTATGAGATTTTGTAGATGACCCTAAGAAAGTACTACTTTCTTCTCAAGTAATACCTTAATAATGAATCAGATATTGATTGCGTAAAAGGTAGAGCACTATATTCTATGTGACTCAAGGATATAAAGACAAATGAGGTTGTAGAGAAAACATATATTAAAAACTTCCTTAAAAGATTTGGGAAAGTCTATGTTGATATCCCCACAGAATTCAATTTAACACAGAACCTTCTGAGGTTAGAAAAATGAAATATACACAATGGTCTAAAGAAGAATTATAGTGTTTAAGAAGGTAATTCCATTGTGTAAATGTACCACAATTTCTCCATCCATTCTTCGGTTGAGGGGCATCTAGGCTGCTTCCAGTTTCTGGCTATTACAAATAATGCTGCTATGAACATGGTTGAACATATGTCCTTGTTATATGAATGTGCTTCTTTTGGGGATATGCCTAAGAGTGGAATTGCTGGATCTTGTGGTAGACTCATTCCCATTTTCTTGAGGAGTCACCATACTGATTTCCACAGTGGCTGTACAACTTGGCACTCCCATTAGCAGTGGAGGAGTGAACACTCATTTTCCGAATCCTCTCCAGCATAAACTGTCATTGGTATTTTTGATTTTAGCCATTCTGACAGAAGTAAGATGGTATCTCAGAGTTGTTTTGATTTGCATTTCCCTGATGACTAAGGATGTTGAACACTTTCTTATGTGTCTTTCAGCCATTTTAGATTCCTCTATTGAGAATTGTCTATTTAGTTCTGTACCCCACTTTTTAATTGGATTGTTTAGTGTTTGGGGGACTAGCTTTTTGAGTTCTTTGTATATTTTGGAGATCAGCCCTCTGTCAGATGTGGGGTTGGTGAATATCTTTTCCCAGTCTGTGGGCTGCCGTTTTGTCTTACTGACTGTCTCCTCAATGGAATCTTGAAATTTTCAGGAAAATGGATAGAATTCGAAGAAACCATTCTGAGCGAGGTAACCCAATCACAAAAAGACAGACATGATATGTACTCACTCATACGTGGACCTGCTTTATGATACACAGTAGTGACCATGCTTTATCAGAGCTGTTTTTAATGATGTTGCTCAGAATGGTTTCCTTCCAGATGATGACTGAGAAGCTAATTTAAAAAAAAAAAAATGGTGCCAGGTACCACAAGAATAACAGAACTGCGCTGTTTTCCGGGATTTTGTTTTTTACTTTTTTTTTTTTGTTTTTTTTTTTTTTTTTTTTTTAAATGGAGTGTGCTGGATGTCTCTACAATTTTGTTCAAATGACTGCAGAACCTGGAAAAGCTGTTGCTGCTATTGATGCATAACATATTGCCATTATTGCTCTCTCTCTCTCTCTCTCTCTCTCTATATATATATATATATATATATATATGCTAATTGAAACTCAAATATGTGATGAATCCAAGGTGTTTCAGTGAGTGCTCACCTGTGCATGCAAATTTGATTTCATCTTTAGTAAGTAGTAAAGTTATATGCTTGCCAAAAAAAAAAAATAAGTGACACACTGGAAGACAAATGTCACACAATTTCAATTGTATGTGTAACCTAGAAATGATGAACTTACGGGAACAGAGAATAGTTGTGGCTATTAGGCTTCAATGTGGGTCTTTTAACAATGGGGAAACGATTGGTTTAAGGATATAAAACTGCAGTTGGACAAGAGGCATGGACTCTGTGATGTCTTGGTTGATAACAATATGCTGTATTTTAAAAGTTGTGAGATAGTATACTTTAAGTGTTCTCAAAACAAAAATGATGAATATGTATGATATAACATGTTAATTGGTTTAATTTAGCCATGCCATTGTGAACATACTGTATTGTGTATCATAATTGTGCATGACTTTATTTATGAGCTAAATAAATGAATGAAAAAAAAAAGAAGGTAATTCCAGTAGAAATTCAAACAGGCGTTTTGTGTAAGTTTGTGAGCATTCTGCTTTTACTGCATGAGTGATAACCAATTTTTTTTTTTTTTTCTGTAAGTAGTTTAGTACAGTTAACTCCTCAGAGGAGTCATTTTGAGACAGCAAATTAGGTAACATTAATCTTGGCTAATACTGTTTATGATGTTTGATGATACATTCTAAGTATGTTGAAATGGAAGTATGTGATTTCAGCCAGTGCTGAAATATGCAGATACAAAATACAGGCTAGGTAAAATTACATCTAGGGTCAGTGTGTACATTGACATATTAACAGATGACATCATATAATACCTATATTTTACTTTAAAATAAAAATATTGAGTTCTCAATAAAATAAGATTATCCATAAGTTCATAATTCTTGATGCTAAATTAGGAATGCAGCAATTCATTTGTAACATTTTTACATTTCACTTTTAAGAATTTCATACATGAATACTATAGTAGTATCATTTCCAGCACACTCTTTCCTTCAACTCTTCCCATCCTCCCCTTTCTTTCAACTTCATGATTAAATAATGGCAACACACACACACACAGACACAGACACAGACACACACACACATACACACTACAGACAAACAGACATAAATAACCACACACACACATATACAAACTGCCATGACTGTGATGTTTAGAACTGACCACCTGGGACTGGATAACCTATCAGGGCATTTATCCCTGAAGAAGACTATATCTCCTCTTCATAGCCATTGGCTACTGGTAGCTCATCATCTAGGCCTGGGGTGTTTGAGGTTTCCCCATCCCTGCTGTGACATCAACTTGTGTTTTCACTGTGCAGGTCTTGTTTAGTCTACTACAATGCTAAGATTTCATGGGTGCAGCACCTTGTCATATACAGAAAACACTCATAGTAGACATCCTCATCCTCTGTCTTTTTAGTGCACCCTTCTCAGTGATGTTCCCTGATCCCCAGTTGTAGGGACTGTGTTTTAGATATGCACCTTACGTCACATTACTAAACTTCTTTAGGAAAAAAATGAATCGTACAAAATAAAATCAAAGCATAATAACAAAATATTAAAAACTGAAAACTCAGAAGGCACATTATAATCTGTATTATTTACAGATTTAATGTTTGTTTTATGAATAAGGGTGTTTTTCCCACCATACACAAGGCTGGCCTGGAACCACTATGTACCAAGGCTTGCCTTAATTGCATGGTAATCCTGTTGCCTCATTCTCCCAAGTTTTGGGATTGCAAGTGTGAGCCACTACTTTCATTATCGATTTAATATTTTTTAATATGTTTCTTGATTCCTATTCAAAGTGTCAGCATGGGGAAGTATGTGACATTTATAAAAGAATAAAAAATTCAAATAAAAATTAATGCTCATCTCATAGGTAATATAAAAATTAAAATGTTATAGTTTCATTAAGTAACAAAAACAGCTAATACAAAATTAGAAGAATTACAGAGAAAGAGGTACTCATATAAAATATTGGTGAGATGTAAATTGGTAGACTTATTTACCTTTGATGAACCAATATGATTTCATAGAATACATGATAAGATAGCATTTCAAAAGCATTTAGTGGGATTTGAAGCATAGCTGTGTTTCTGTTTATAGGTATATCTAAAATTAGGAGTCTGTGCTTAAGAACAAAGAGTATATACTTTTAGAAGTCATTTTAAATCATCAGAGATTAGTACAAATATATTTACAAGATGTATATAAAAGTCATGTATATCAGAGAAAAACGGAAACATTTCAAATGCAATTATAAGAAAGAAGTTTCATATTTTGGAGTCTTACTATTAAACTGAAATATCTCATGGTGCTTAAAAATAGTAATGTGAATGATAATTGCTGATATAAAAAATGTTGCAATAAACTGCTAAGTGAAAGAAGCAGGGCAGTCACAGAGCATTTACAGCCTACAGTTTGTAGTCCTCTTCATGATCGCATCATCGATCAACTCAGAAAGGAATGTCAGAAAACACCAAGTGTTGTATCTCAAGGTTCCAGCACCACTACACTTTTCTGCATTACTAACTTTATAGTGAGTGTTAACTAATTTATAATAGATATATTCCTTAAAGATGACAGGTTTATACACTTTCTAACTATTTGAAGGCACTAGCATTTCAAACTACAGATACCAGATACTTTCATGTTTAATGAAGACAAGAGAACCATAGCTGTATAAAGAACCTATGGAGCCCACACACCGTTTCCTACCTTCTGCAGAGAAACTGGGACAAACATAGCAAGCGTGAGCTCCAGCAGAGCAATGGTGGTAACTGTCCAGGGGCACTGTGCTCAGCGAGGGAGTGCTGCTTCTCTCTGTTAAAGAAGAACATGGGCACATCCTGTATTAGGACCAGGGACCCAAACCCATCTCATAGTCTGTAAGCAACATCAAAGAGCCTTTGGCAAAGAACAAAAGGATTTCTATCCTTGTTCTTTAAAACAATTAGATTAACCACTGGAGAACACGTCACTGTTTTCATATTTATTTTATATACTTTAAGGAGATATACCTAAAAACTGTCAAATTGTTGATAAGAATAGTAGTATGATTTTTGTGACTACTATCTGCCAGGTAGTGTGCTACATCCTTTCCCCATCCTTTGATGCTTCCACACTTAAATACTTGTCAGCAATATTTATTATGTATTTATTTTATTCAGGTACTATATAAATAACTGAGATCCAATTCAGTTGTAATGTGCCTTCTGAGTTTTCAGTCATAGCACAAAGTATCCAGCAACACCATGCCTTGAAATGTGGTCACTGGGTACTGGGATTTGATCCTCAGTAGCCAGCTTTCTATTCGAGCCCATTTAAAAAGAGTGTTTAAGTCCAGACATCATCATCATCATCGCCACCACCACCACTACCACAAACAACAAAAACGCTCCAGAACTTGTAAGTTATAGCAAATAGAATATCCAAGACAGAATAATAACTAAATTGCAATTCATCACATGGAATACATGAAATGTATGTTATAAAGCTTTAATAGTTTGTAACATGTTATTTAACCGTCACAATGTGTCCTTATATAGATGTTAGGAAGTTGAATTTATCATGAGAATACAGCATCCTAGACAAGATGGTATAAAATAAGTTTGGTTTGTATAATTCTAAGTCATAAAACCTTACTTAAGGGAAAATAAGGCAAATACATATTAAAATAGAAAAGGAAGTAAAGTGATGAGAATAGAAATGAAGTATTCTGGCATGTGCACACACGCTTACACACAGTAATCACACAGAGCCACACATCTGAATGGTTTGTGGTCTGGTTATAAACAAGGCCCATCATTGCATGGTGAAACAGCATGGAAGCAAAAGGCAGGGAAGGAGATGGAGAAAAAGAGGCAGATATTTAGAAAGCGGAACTGAATGAAAATCATTCTCAAACACAAACTGTAAGAACTTTGGATGCCTGCTTCCAAGTGATATCTTACAGATAAACAGTAGGAAATACCATCATTTACTTATTATATGGCCATGAGAGAGTCACTTACATTCTCATGGTTTCAGATTACAAATGTCTAAATGTGAATAATAGCAATCCTGCCTGACAGAATTATAAAGACCAACTTAATAAGTATCAGGTACAATAATTGATGCTATGTCATAGGCTTTAATCATCTCTTCCCAGAGCATATTATGCCATACATATTACACTTCAATCAACATCTCAAGTAGTCCTCACCTCAGTCCTTGACATTACTACTACCTGAACCTCAATCTAGAACAGAAATTGTACTCAGAAAACCTAGGCTTGTGTGGATCATCCGTACCCATTTCTCACCGGTAAGGTAAAGATGATCATACCTGTTGGTGTTGCCATCTGTTGTTTGCTTTACAGCATTCTTCCCCACTACTTACATTGTAGACAGATAATTTCTTTATACCCAGCTGCTAAGGTGGGTTCTATTCTCTCTCTGGTCACAGTTAATAGGTCCAGAGATAGGATGGAACCAAATCTAACCTAGAGATACTCAAAGCTGTTAAGGCTACTAAGTGTGGAGCTGACACTGGAGCCAATTCAGAGCCTAAGTAATGTGAGCCTCAAATTAAAACTAAAACTATTTGAATACCACTATATCCTTTAAGTCAAGCTATCATAATATTTGGGCTAAGCAATCTACCCACTTGTGTGTGTAGGGAAGGTTGTTTTTATAGGTATTAAAATATTTATAAGATCAACTTAAATAAGTATAAAAATATTTGGTTCATTTCACTTAAAGGAGTATGTAGACAATAGCTGGCATTAGTGTATTTTTTTTTTTTGGGGGTATCATAAGCCTAAATTTTTCACATAGGAAACTGTACCTTTTAACAGTTAATAACAAAATTCTATCAAAATCAAAGTACCTCAGTAAAAGTCTGGCCCTGTTAGGTACTAATTGTGAAGACATACTTTGTATAAAAGTTTTAAGAATGCACAAATGATGTTTGAAGGCACTTTAGGTGATATACCTGGCAACAACACATTAGCTTCTTTACCCACTGAACATAAAGCTTAGGCGGTGCTTCTCAAATCTCCATTTCTTCCCAGCCTTCTCTTAGTCTGGTAACCCTACCTATACTTCCTTCCTGGCTACATCCTGCCTGTCCATTGGCCAAAACAGCTTTATTCACCAACTAATAAGAGAAACATATTCACAGCATACAGAAGGGCATCCCTCATCACCTCCTCTTTTCTGTCTAAACAAAAAGGAAGGTTTTAACTTTACATAGTAAAAATTATATATAACAAAACTGTTACCCAGCAAGAACTATCATTAACAATATTTAGTCCATTAACATTTGGCAAATTTAAAAATATATTCTATCTATCCTATCATTGTGACTCTAAAATTTTATATATTACTTACCTTTTATCATAACTAAGGAAAAGTATAACCATAATTATCTGTCTCCAACACCATAAAAGACCACAGAAAGATCAGACAATCTGTTAAGGAAGTTAGGAGATTGATTTTTGGTTTCATCCACGACCATTATAAACACAATTATGAATTGTATAATAAAAAATCAATAAAAAAGAAAAAATACTCAATAAAAAGCTATGACAAGTTAAAACAATTTTAAAAGAAGGAAAACAATGGAACAAGATGACAATCTCCTATAAACAAGTGACAGTACAAATGATAATCACTGGCCAAAACATAGTATCAGTTCAAAACCAAATTTGTATAATTATATAATTAGTTAAGGAAAGTAAGCTAAGTCCTACTAAAGAACGTAGGGAAAACTCCAAGATGAAACTGACATTTAAGAAAACTGTAGTCTTATCCAATTAAAAAGTGGGGTACAGAACTAAATAGACAATTCTCAATAGAGGGATTTAAAATGGCTGAAAGACACATAAGAAAGTGTTCAACATCCTTAGCCATCAGGGAAATGCAAATCAAAACAACTCTGAGATACCATCTTACTCCTGTCAGAATGGCTAAAATCAAAAACACCAATAATAGTTTATGCTGGAGAGGATGTGGAGAAAGGGGAACACTTCTCCACTGCTGGTAGGAGTTCCAAGTTGTACAGCCACTGTGGAAATCAGTATGGCGACTCCTCAAGAAAATGGGAATGAGTCTACCACAAGATCCAGCAATTCCACTCTTAGGCATATCCCCAAAAGAAGCACATTCATACAACAAGGACACCTGTTCAACGATGTTCATAGCTATTTGTAATAGCCAGAAACTGGAAGCAGCCTAGATGCCCCTCAATTGAAGATTGGATAGAGAAAATGTGGTACATTTACACAATGGAGTACTACTCAGCAGAAAAAAAAAACAATGGAATCTTGAAATTTGCAGGAAAATGGATGGAACTTGAGGAAACCATTCTGAACGAGGTAACTGAATCACAAAAAGACTAACATTCTATGTACTCACTCATATGCGGATTTTAGATACAGCGTAAAGGATTACCAGCCTACAATCCACACTGCCAAAGAAGCTAATAAACAAGGAGGACCCTAAGAGAGACATACATGGTCTCCTGGAGAAGGGGAGAGGGTCAAGATCTCCTGAGCAAATTGGGAGAAAGGGAAGTGGGGGAGGGAGCTAGGAGAATGATAAGGGGAGAAGAGGATGGGTGCGGAGGACATGAGGGAGCAGAAAGGTTGAGTCAGGAGAAGAATAGGAAAAAACAAGAATGGAGATACCATAATAGAGGGAGACATTTTAGGTTTACAGAGAAATCAGGCACTAGGGAAATGTCTGGAGATCTACAAAGATGACACCAGCTAACAATCCAAGCAACAGAGGAGAGGCTACCTTAAATGCCCTTCCTCATCAATAATGAGATTGATGACTGACTTATATGCCATCCTATAGCCTTCATCCAGCCGCTGGTGGAAGTAGAAGCAGACACCCACAACTAATCACTGAACTGAACTGGAATCCAATTGCAGAGAAGGACAAGTGAAGAGCAAAGGGGTCCAGACCAGGCTGGTGAAACCCACAGAAACACCTGACCTGAACATCGGTGAGCTCTTGGTCCCCAAACTTATAGCTGGGATACCAGCATGGGACTGATCCATACCCCAGGAACACGGGTTTCAGTGAGGAAACCTCAGAAATCTACCGGACATCCTGTAGTAGTTCAGTACTTATCCCTAGCATAGGTGTGGACTTTGGGAGCATCTTGTTTCTAATTCAAATTAAAAAATCTGCAGAAAAAAAAAAGAAAACTGTTGTCTTATACAGAGAAGTTCATGAAGAAACAGCCTCAAACAGGCAAATGACACCAACAAAATCTGAAACAGCATTTAGGTAAAAAATACCAAAGACACTTAAAATATTTCTCAATAATTAATGAGAAAAATGGGGTACGGATTTGAAATGAAGCAAGGATGGTTATACAGGAGGGTTTGGAGGGAGGAAAGGAAAGGGAAAATAATGTTATATCACAATTACAAAAATAAAAGAAGTAATTAAAAATACACAATTAGAGGAATTTCAAGATAGTGTGACTGATTGATTGATGTATTAGAGATATGGTGAAGAGCAGTTCGAGAAACTGATAAACAAATGAATAGGGACCAAAAGGGTCTGACTTCTCAGGCTTGTACAATTGTGGGTCAACACAAGTGACACAGAAATGATTTTCAGGAACGTATTCACATGACTCAACATAGTAATTTTTAATAATCATAATGTTAAATGGTTTTGGATGAAATAGTATACTTTCAGAGAAATGCCACACATACTGTAGGAATTTTTTCTAAATTTTGATTACAGAACTATTTTCTATTAATACATTGATATGAAAAAAATATTATGGTTTTCCTACCTGCAAAAAGTTAGGTATAATTATAACTTAAAAGTTAAGTCACTCTTTAGGTCTATTGTATCATTTCTTATTTGGGGGCCTGGAGAGATGGCTTAGTGGTTAAGAGCACCTGCTACTCTTCCAGAGGACCTCTGTTTAGTTCCCAGCGCTTATGTCTGGCAACTCATAACTGTCTGTAACTCCAGTTCTAATGGATCCAACATCCTCTTCTTGCCTCCTCAAACCCAGACACACATGACATATACTCACACAAATAAATACATTATTAAAAAAAGACCTCACAGTACATTACTTAGGGGGAATTTTCTTTGTAGACCTGTCTGGCCTTAAACTCCCAGAGATCCACCTGCCTTTTAGGGAAGATTTGTAAATGGCCATTAAGTTAGCAGCAAATAGAGGACATGAAAGGACAGACAACATGACTGTATAGTAAGAAATTATCAAGACAAGTTTATTTCCATCCTGTACATACAAACATACATGCTGAATTATTATTGTAAAATTTCAAAAAAGAAAATGTAGTTTTTATATATCCTGACAGCTAATGATTCTCAATTGAACTGACAGGATCAATATTAATCTGGGAGACAAGTCTTTGTGTGTTCTTGTAAAGGATTTTTATGGCCATGTAAGCCTCTGGTCAGGCCTGTGATAAATTATCTTGCTTAGTTTAATTGAAATGAAAAGATCCACCCTAACAGCGAGTGGAACCATTATCGAAGCCTGGACCTGAACTGTTTATGAAGAAGGAAACTAGCAGATCATCAGCTATCAGTCTCTGGTTTCTCCCTCTGGATAGGACATGATAGCCCCTATAGTCAGAACTTCCTAACCAGATGGATGGTACAATCAAACAGTGAACCAAAATGAACCCTTTCTCTTTTAAATTGCTTTTTATGATATTTTTGTTACAATAATGAAACATTTAACTAGTACACAAATATCTGTCATACATTTGTATATTAAAAGCAATTCCAGTAAGACCATGAATAAGACATGGATGTTCATTCTCTCTCCATACTTATTCAATATAGTACTTGAGAGCTTAGCTATAACAATAAGACAACTGAATGAGATCAAAGGAATACAAATAGGAAAGGAAGAAGTCAAAGTATCTTTATTTAAAAATGACATAATTTTACATAGACCACTATGTAAAAAACTCCACTAGGAAGCTACAGCTGATAAATACTTTGAGCAAAGTAGTAGCTTACAAAACTAAGAAGTAACAACCAGGAGCCCTCCTGTATACATCAAAATTTCAATATAATCTTCAAGTTCATATGGAAACTCTCTCTCTTTCTCTCACACACAGAAACCAAAAACCACCACCACCACACCACCACCAAAACATCCAAACAAACAAGGATAATTTCAGATTTCAAATTGTATTACAGAACCATGATAATAAAAACAGTATGGTATTGGCAGAAAAACAAATAAAATGATGAATGGAATTAAACTGAAGACCCAGACATAAGTACACACATCTAAGACCACCTGATCTTTGACACAAAATCTGAAAACACACAGTGGAGAAAAAAACCATCTTCAACAAATGTGATGGTCAAATTGGATAAATGCATGTAGATAAGTGAAAATAGATCCAGCTTGCACAAAACTCAACTCCAAATGCATCAAGTACCCCAGCAAAAGATCAGATACCATGAATCCTATAGAAGAGAAAGAGATAGGCTTACCCTCATTAGCACCTGAAAAATTTTCTCATCAAGACACTGATAGCACAGACATTAAGACCAACAATTAATAAATGGAGCCTCATGAAGCTAAAAAGTTTCTGTACGGCAAACAGCACCACCATTTGAGCAAAGCAGCAGCCACCAGAATAGGGAAGTGTCTATAAATTATGCATCTGACAGAAGGTTAGTAGCTAGATTAGATAAAGAACTAAAAAAAAATGAGCATCAAGAAAACAATGCAATTAAAAATTGGGAACAGAACTAAATAGAGTTCTAAAAAGATGAAACAAAAATGGCTCAAAACACTTAAAATGTTCAACATACTCAGCCATCAGGGAAATGCAAATTAAAACTATGTGGAGATTTTATCTTATCTAAGAATGACCAAGATCATGGAAACAATGGAGAGCATATGTGGGTGAGAATGTGGGGAGAAGGGATTCTTATTCACTGCAGATACAAGTGCAAACTTGCATGGAAATCAGTGTGTAAGCTGAAAAATCAGGAAGTGGAGGGGCAGGAGAAAGGGAGGGAGGAGGAACTGGGGTGGTATGTAAACTGAAAAATAGAATTTTTAAATAAAAAGCTGAAAATATTTAAAAAATGTTTACTTTGTATCCCGAAACATTACTGAATTTATTAATTTCAAGAGTTTTAGGGTACATCTTTACATTTTTCTGCATATAAAATCATGGTAGCTGTGAATGGGGACAATCTGACCTCTTTCTTATTTGGACATCCTTTAGATAAAAATAAAGCAAGTACTGTTATGGAGGCACACTTCTGTACATTTCTGTATGATCAGGAAGTCCTATTGTGTAGACCATATGTACTTAAAAAAAAAAAAAACCCTAGCTTCTCAATATTAGAATGCCCATTTCCTTATTCAGTATACAGATGTGTATCTATTTAAAAATCTCTTACTTTCTTATTTGTTAAATGATCAACTATTGTTTTATAGTGAATTTGTGTGACTTTTTAAAAATTTTCTTTAAGTCAAATGGTGGGGGTTTGGGAAATGATTGCACTGTCAAGGCTTTGATTAGAAAGTCATATTTGAAAATTATATGCATAGACTCAGAAATGAGGTAGACTTAAGAAATTTAGGCTAATTGATGAAGTTAACTGATGAAATACAAGCTTGGACCCTAACTTTCAGTTTTCTTAGTCTTCTAAGCTAAGTATAAGATACATGACAGGAAACTCAGGCTACTCTGAAGTCCCAAAGAAAGAGGACATCACTGAAAGTATTGAAAGTGTCAAGTGGACACCTGTTCAATTTGCAAAATCTTATGCAGTTTCTTGGTTTGGCTAAGAACCCGACTTCCTGCCTTGTAATGTTCATGAAAGCTTACTTTGAGACTCCTTATGAAAATTTTCAGTAATTTTAAAATGTCTCTATGGCTGTGGTTCTCACTTCCTAATGATGAGATCCTTTAGTTTCTCATGTTGTGGTGACACCCCCAATCAAAAAATTATTTTGTTGGTACTTCATAACTGTAATTTTGCTACTGTTATGAATTGTAGTATAAATATATGATGTGCAGGATGGTCTTCAGGTGACCCCTGTGAGAAGGGTTGTAGCCTACAGTCTGAGAACCACTGCTTTGTCATCAATTACCATTCTCTTTACACTTATTTAAGAATGAGGGCCACAAACTTCAGCAGTGCTCACTGCCTTTGAGTTCATTGTTCTTAAACTGAACGAACCCTTTGTTTTCCTCATTTCTTCCAATATCTGGCTATGATGTTACAAATTACTATTTCTAATATTTATCCCCTTCTGATTTGACTGCTTTGATAACAGAATCATTTCCCCAAAGTGGAAGGCAGAAAACTAAATATAAATATTGAAGAATTGAGAATGGCATAGTATACAAAATGATACTATGCCATTCAAAATGATACTATGCTATACAAAATGATTTATGGCTTGATGTTGATTTCTAGTGCCTTAATATATAAATTGATAAGTTATAAATCACACAGTAATACATATCCTGAGAAGGACAGAGAGGCAGATGAGATGCTACCAAAGAATTAAAAGCTCATTATCTCTTATGGGAAAGATGAGGCATGAGGAGGTATTTACCTGGTTTAATAATGACAACTGTAAAACCTATGAAGACACAACAAAAAATCCATATAAATTATTCCAAAGATGGGCTGGAGAGATGGCTCAGAGTTTAAGAGCACTGACTGCTCTTTTAGAGGTCCTGAGTTCAATTCCCAGCAATCACACGGTGGCTCACAATCATCTGTATGAGATCTGGTGCCCTCTTCTGGCATGCAGGCAGAACACTGTATACATAATAAAAATTAAATAAAAAACTTAAAAAAAAATTTATCTCAAAGACACAGACCAATTGGAGAAGAATTTATCCAGCAGAATTTGCTAGCTCTTAGAAAGAACAATGAGTCAGTGGCACTTAGAGCTCCTACCTCCTATTGCACACTCGGTTTAACAAGACAGGCTCCAATATATGTGAACATGAGCAGAAATTCAGGATTTATTCTTGAGCTCCATCTTTAAACCAAGGGCTCTGGCACATTAATAATGGTAATATAATATATATTATAATATTATTTTTTTCCAGGGAGGAGGAAAACTATATGTGTTTCTTATGATCCAGCCACGTGGTTTAGAGGATAAATTCTAGGCAAGTATAGGTGAGAAGAAGCAGCTCTCTTCTTGCATTGAGCCCTAACGTGGAGAAAAGAAGTGAACACTGGGATTCAAGTCATCCTAGCTAACTCATGGGGCACAGGTTCTATGCTCAAAGAGACTAACCAAGAAAATTAAAGGCTACTTATTATTGGAGTTGCTCTTACTGTCCTTAGCATTGGAGTACTGGCTCTGAAACTTTGCCTAGGGAACAAGGAAGGCTTTAAAGACAAAATGCCAAGCTCTACTGCCAAAGAACTGACTTTAGCTAGAGAAGAGTATAGAAAGGCAAAAGTCACAGGGTGGCCTTGAGGAAATGCCAGTTTACGGTAAGCAAATAGGACTCTTCTATCTTTGGGACAGAAAAAAAGTAAATGGTAAGCTGTATCAGTGAACAGCAGGGAGTGAATGGATGCCAATTTTTGAACAAAACAGAAAAGTAATATGAGGAAAATACAAGTATTTACTGGAAACAATCAAGGAAAGAGACATATAAGAATGGTTGTTCTCAGGTGAGATAAACTTCAAACGTGGCCTGAAAAAAAATATAGCAAAAGTGCTAAGCTTTGATAGGAGAGAAGTGGTACAAAATTTATGCTGGGAGGAGTATTGAAAACAATAGAACATGCCTCAGCAATTAACAGCACACATCAGATGGATGCAATCAATCAAAGCATAAGAGGAGGCAGTCAAACTGTTACTGCTCTAGAGTCTATTACATAGGAGTAAGGTTTTGATCCCTACAAGGTAGCATCAAAGCATTACAAAGTTAATGAAGCAGATTGGATTCAAATAGTTCAGCCAGGTTGCTAAATGAATTAAAGAGTAAATCAGAGGAGCTACTATATGCTATCCCACACATCTACATGTTAACCCGAATTTCCTCAAACTCACATGTACCTGACAGTAACATTTAAAGAAGGAAGGATTCATTTTGGCTTGAGTTATAGGTGTTTCAGTTGATGGTAAGGTGAATTCACTGCTTTGGTTCCCAATCGAAGCAGGATATCATGGCAGCAGAAGCATGTGGCAAAGGCTACTTAGCAGATGGCACCCCAGAAACAAAGAAAACATGAAGGGTCTACACAGTTCTACCAGAACACAATAGTCTGTTTAAATTATGGATATTCAGTTATGAATCATGGACTAAACAACTGATTAGAGCTTTCACATCTCACGGACACCCTGAAGTTTGTCTTAGTAATCTACATTACTACCTGGAAGGAGGTGGACTAGAAGATGCCTCTGTGTAAACCAGGTGAAGGAGAAGAGTTAGAATAAGATAAAAAAAAGATTGCTTTTCAAAAAGAGACAGACAATAGTAACTTTATAAGTTCATAAAGGCAGTCATAGGATACCTGAAAAGTGGTGAGAAATTGACAACACATGGAAAGGAAGCCAAGCTGGGAACACAGTTCCAGCAGTATGGGAAGGGGATGCAGAAGACTGTGTCCCCAGAGGTAATCCAGCTGGCCAGCAGGAGAAGTCCACAGTCCTCAGTAAGCCTCAAAACCAGTCATGCATTTTGTTGAGGTAGTAATTCCTTTGGCAGATGGGTTAGCAGTGTAGAGGACTCCCATTTTGTCAGTCTGTGTCTCAGACAGGTGTTGGGTGTGATCTTAAGAAAGAATCTTTTGCTGGGCGTTGATGGTGCATGCCTTTAATCCCAGCACTCAGGAGGCAGAGACAGGTGAATCTCTGTGAATTTGAGGCCAGCCTGGTCTCCAGAGCAAGTGCCAGGATAGGCTCCAAAGCTACACAGAGAAATCCTGTCTTGAAACACCAAATACCAAAACAAAACAAAACAAAAAAACAAAGAAATAATCTTTTACTTGAAACTGAATTCCACAGAAACTTAAGAACAAGGATAAGCCGTGGTCAAGGAGCTTGCATTTAATCTGCCATAGCTTCTTTGTGAGAGCTAGCTATGGGAGATATCTGTGGAAAGTAGGGGAACCAAATGTTGACAAGTCATAAGATGCAGGCAGCAAGAGGCTTAGTTCAGGCAATGCGGTGCAGCCCATTCTCAGATGACATATCTCATCTATGGAGAATAAGCCTGGAGTTTGATGGCTTTGAGCCTGAGGTCAACAGGTGGTTTAATCTTTGGAGCCATCTCTCTGCCTTTTGAGTCCCCAGTCTCTAAAACCCCAGAGGTATTCTTGGAAATCGCCTCTCTCTCTCTCTCTCTCTCTCTCTCTCTCTCTCTCTCTCTCTCTCTGTGTGTGTGTGTGTGTGTGTGTGTGTGTGTGTGTGTGTGTCTGTGTCTGTGTCTGTGTCTGTGTGTGTGGTCAGTCTTGCAGGACAGGTTAATACTTAGGGGCATTTAAAAGCATGAAGACAGGTTCTCTGCAGAGATCCCAGTGCTGTCATTGATTCCTACTCAGTTAACTCACTGAGAAGACAACTCTTAGATAGAACACTAGAAACCTTAGAAAGTGCAATGTGGGGAGCATCATCAGGATGAGAAAACCTACCCAGTTTACAGATGGCAAGGCTAGGTATGTGTGGTAGTTTAAGAGAATGATCCCCACTGACTCATACATTTGAGTAGTTGGCTCCTAATTGGTATAACCTTTTGGGAATAATTAGGAAGTGTGACTTTGTTGGAGGAACTGTGTCACTTAGGAGCAGGCTTTGAGTTTTCTCTCTGCTTCCTGTGGATTTAACCAAAGAAATTATAGTTAAAAAGCTCCACAAATCCAGAGGAAGAAAAAGGCATCCAAATATAGTAAGCAGTTAGATAACATGAGGAGAAAAGAACTCTTCCATAAAATTAGAGCCAAGATGTCAAACTTAAAAAACAAACACTATTCAAAGCTATAAGGAAAAAACTCACCTAAAAAGAAAATAACACTAGGTGTCTCAATAACAACTCTAAAAGCCAGAAAAACCTTGAACAGAAGGAACATATCTCAATGTGATAAAGGGTATGCTATAAACCTATAGCAAACATTATCCTAAATGAGGAGAACCTGACAGCAGTTCCATTGAAACCACAAATAAATCAAAGGTGCTTACTCTCAGCATTAGTATTCAATACAATGTTTAAAGTCTTATCTAGAACAAGAAGAAAAAAAGAAAAGGGATGAACATATGAAGGGAAAAAAGTCTGTGTCCTTATTTGAACATGACATAACCCTATACTTAAAAGCTCCTAATGATTTCACCAGAAAACTCTCAGGTATGATAAAAAATTTTGAGCAAAATGGAAACAAACAAAATGAACATATCAAGATCAATAACCATTCTATATGCCAAAATGACCTTTCTGAGAAAGGGATTAGGAAAAACCAAGTTTTTACAAGAGTTAAGACAATACTTAGGGAAAAACCCTAGCTACAGAGGGTAAAGACATATACAATGAAAATTTTATAACACTTAAGATGGAAAGACTTCATGTGCTGATTGACTTGGAGAAATAACAGAAAAATGATAATATTAAAAGTGACCCTATTGATTCAACATAAGCCCTATCAAAATTTCAATGACCATCTTCACAGAATTATAAAAAGTGATTCTACTTTATGGAAGCACAAAAGACCCTCCTGAATAGCAACAATCTTAGAGGAATAAAAGCGATGCTAGAGGCATTGTAATACATGATTTTTCCATTCTATTATAAAGCCACAGTAAGAAAAACAGACATGTAAATGAATGAAACATAATAGATCTTCCTCAAATAAACCCAAAGTTATATAAATTTAATTTTCAGCTAATGATTACAATTTCTTCAACAAATGGTACTTGTAAAACTTGTACAAAAATGAAATTACAACTCTTTTGCTCTGTACAAAACAAACTCAAAATACATAAAAAGTATTAATGTAAGACCTACGACCTTTAAAACTGCTACAGATAACAAAGGTGAAACTTCTGAAGATTTAGGCATAGGTATGAACTTTATGAAAAGACGTACAAAGAAATAATCACCAGAATGAAGAGACAGATTATATTGTGTGTCTTGGTGGTGGTTGTGGTGGTTGTCTATACTGTTAATATCTTCTCTGATGTATCCTTGGCAAAGTTTTTATTTTCTACATTGCACAATCTATGAAAATTAAACATCAAGAAGTCAAATTAGACATTCAGTACATGGGCTAATAAAATGAACAGTTTATTCCCAAAATAAATACAAATTTCCAATAACTATTTGAAAAATATTCAACATCACTAGCCCTCAAGGGAATGGAAATTAAAACTGTGTTGGCTTACAATAGCAGGCATGGATTCCTTACTGTTGAGCAAATCTTAAATCCAATTGGACAGCTTCTTGTTACAACCATGATATATGTGTCATTGTTGCACCTGGTCATTGTGGTCTGAGGTTATCACAGCTGTGCAGAACTATCAATTGTCTGTGTCCCCCCTCCCCCCAAAGTGCTTACACAGCACTTTCTGGCACTATAAAAACTAGCTCTGAAGGATTAAGCTTTCAGGTTAGATTCAGCTCAACTCTACTGAATCCTGTATCCAAACTGCACATAGTCTTCAGCAACAGGAACTTGACTTCAACTTCTTGGAGACAACAAAGGAAATAGCAATAGCTTCTATTGTTTTCAGAGTTGCTTGAACTCCCCTTACCAACAGCTGGAAATAAGGTTTCTCTTGCCTGTTATTTGGGATTTTGTTAAAGAGTCTCATTATCAACACAAGTGGCATAACTTCATTTAAACACACATGAGTGCGCTCTCTCTCTCTCTCTCTCTCTCTCTCTCTCTCTCTCTCTCTCGCTCTCTCTCTCTCTCGGCAAATATAAAACAATATGATTCTCTATGTCTTTTTCAAATATCCTTTGTCCTCTGCTCAGAATTATTGCGCTTTCTCCTTCCCTGTTAAAGCCCCCACCCCCATCTTTTCCATTCCCCCTTCACAGAACATGCATCCCACTATTCTATTTCCCTCTCAAGAGCGCCTTCCAACATGGTGTATTCTACTTTCTTGGCTTTATATCTCACTTTTGAAGATTTGGAGCTAGGATCAACAAATGATAGAGAACATGCATGTTCTCAGTCTCGGTTGCCTTACTAAATATAGTATTTCCAAGTTCCATCTATTTACCAGCAAGTTTCATAATACCGCTTAACCAAGCTTGAAAGACCCATCGAGAATATGGGTAGCACTATGCTATAAGCGATAGTCCCGAACTAAACAAAACAGATAAAGTGAGTAGAAATATGTTTCTGCCTTCCTCATGATGGATTATACCCATTCTTCAACCATGGATATATGCTATAATATTGTTGAATATTAAAAAGATTAAGTGAAGGAAACTACTCATCAAAATGGTATGGTTCTATTAATAAGATAAAGGCTAAAGTCCTTGGATTTCATTATGGGATTCTATATTGTTTTGGTATAATTATAAAATTAAAAAATATTAAAAAAGGAAAAAGGTATGTAAATACAAGACTGATTAATGGATGCAAAACTGAGGTGTGAGGGTAGATTGAAAACTGGAAGCAAATGAAACATTATTTATTGCTTATTGTTATTGCCATCAGATACTTTTTGGGTTGATGAGAATATTTTAAAATACACTATGGTAAACATTGTTCAACTGTGTAATATAAAAAAGCCAATGAATTACATACTTTATATCTACCTACCTATCATACATACATACATACATATATATATATATATATATATTCTTTTCTCATATAATATATCCTGATTATAGCTTCCCTTCCCTCTGTTCCTCCCAGTTCTTTCCTACCCCACCTAACATCCAGATCTACTACTCCCTTTGCCTCTCTCATTAAAAAGACCAATCTTCTAAGAGGTAATGGTAAAATATAAAACAAACACTATGTCATCGAAGTTGCACAAGACAAACCAACAGAAGGAAAAGAGCCCAACAGAAGGCACAAGAATTAGAGACCTACTTGTTTGTTCTCTCACTCAGGAATTCCATAAAACCACTAAACTGGTGAAGATCCTCATAGGTCCTGTACATGCTGCTTCAGTCTCTGTGAATTCATATGAGCTTTGCTCACATTGACTTAAAGGGCTTTATTTTCTTGGTGCCCTCCATCTCCTCTGGCTCTTACACTCTTTCCAACTCCTCTTCCATGGTGTTCCGTGAGCTCTGAGGGGAGGGATTTGATGAAGACATCCCATTTAGGGCTGAGTGTTTCAAGGTCTTTCTCACTCTAGATGTCTGTATTTGTTCCCACTGATGGAGGAAGCTTCTCTAATCATGGTTGAATAAGGCAATTATCTATGAATATAGCAGAATATCATTATAGAATTCATTTTATCACTGGACTCTTTGTCTTGTTTTACTTAGTTTTCTTTCAGGTCCTTGGGCTATCTAGTCACTAGTTCTTATTCTCCAAGCAGTGTCAGGCATGGGTTTCCTTTCATGGGTGGATCTTAAGTCAAATCTTTTTTGCTACCACTGCCCTAGCATATGATTCAGGCAGAATACCATTGTACATCAAAGGGTTTGTGGCTGGCTAGGTATTATGGTTTTACTTTGGTACCTTCTTAAAACAAAGATTCTAGAGTGAAAGATCTATGTAGGCACCAGCTCAACTTCTTCATATTCAATAGTTGTGTAGGTGTTATCTCCAGAAATGGGGACTTGCTCTAAGTTCGTAGACAGCAATCTAATGTATTGGCAACAGCCTGTGTTATTTAAAAGTGTAACCTATATAACACATGGCTTGTCCACTGATAAAATATTACATACATTTAAAGTAGGTAATATTCTAAGTGCACTAGTGCAATAGAATTTTGCATAATTTCTATAATATACCTGACATAAACAATTTAGGAGTGGAAGGACTACTTAGTATAACATTTCCAAGGTTTTCATCTAGTCTTGTCTGTAGATTTTGTACCTGTAGTGAACTGGTAGGAACATTTGGCAAAGGTTTCTAACTTCATGGCAGACAAGCAAAGAGGTAGAATGGTTGCATAATTTTGCTTTTCACTTTCCTTCCCTGTATTTCATTTAGGTCTCTAGCATATGGGGCAGTTTAAGCACATTCAGAGTAGTCTTCTCACTTAGCTATATGCTGTGGAGATGGTTTAGTTAGTAATGTGTATGCTGGCAAGCATGATGACCTGAGTTCTAATCTTCAACATCCACTAAAAGTGCATGTTTGTAAATAAAGCAAATGGAGGTATAGGGGCAGAAACTTGAAACTCACCTAGTTGAATTGGTGAGTTCCAGGCTTAATGAAAGCCTGTCTCAAAATTTATGATGGGGCCATTGAGATGGGTCAATGATATATGTATTGGTTGCCAAGATTTATAACCTAATTTCAATTCCTGGGACCCACATGGTGGAAGAAGAGAACTGACTCCCATAAGGTGTCCTCTGACCTCACATGTGGGCCATGGAACATGCACTCATATACATTAAATAATCAGTAAGTAAATGTTTAAAAATGGTGAAGAGGGCTAGAGAAAGACACCTGAGGCTGACTTCTAACCACCATACTCAGGGACACACCAGCATCCAGCTTTGTGAACACACATATATATATCACACAAACCCCTGTGTAACAACACATACAAGAATTAATTTCATACTTCAGTTAAAACAAAGCATAGGATTTGGTAAACATGATCAGGTTGAAAGTCTGAGGAACAATTTTAGTTATGGCTGGTTTCATGAGAAGAAAATGATGAGTACATACTGTGTAGGTCAGTAGTCTGACCACACTGAAAACAGACACATATAGGATGGCTTTTGTGCTTGTAAGTTAAGAGAAGGGCTGTCAAGGCATGAAAGGCAGAGTGCATCTGACCAGGTATCTAGAGCTGTAGACCTCCTGCTCCCCTTTTCTTATTATGAATCACCCTATATCTATCAAAAGGCAGGGATCTGAATTTTAGGAAACATGTCTTCCCCAAAATAACATCTTAAGTATTCAATTCTTAGGTTAAAAAAAGCAACTTGATTTGCCATTCTTAAAAATGATAAATTATTTCATAATCCAAATAAGTGTAAAAATGACAAAGAAACATCAGGGAAAAACTAAGAACTGCTAAACAGTTGATCTTTTCCATGTCATTTTAAAGATGATTTCTCTTAACTTTTTATTGCAAAACAGTGATAATACTAAATCATATCTATTTTAATAAGTCTGTGTTTAAATCATTGCCCTGTGATTTGTCTATTACAATTCATCACTGTGTATCATTTGGGTGGATTCCAGGTTCATTTATTAATAATGTTTCATGTTTACTTTGGTTGATACTTTTTCTTTCTGAGGAATTTTAAAATTAGGTCAGAGGAAAATATTTGGTATCTGGTATACATTCTCTCCAGACTTTTACCCTATATCTATTATCACAGTAATAATATACCTGCTTGTACATACTTTGACAGAAACATCTCTCATGAGTATTACTGTCTTAGTTTTTGTAGTAAGTATGTAACATTCTAGTTACAAACTATATTGGAAAAATAAGTCACTATAAATTTTTTAGGAGAGGAAATAGTAATCAAATTTTGAATACATAAATGGATTCAATTGATTAGCTCTTTTAAAATCAGGTAACATCTCAAATATCTAACTGGCAATGGAGCCTTTAATACAGGAAATTTTGGGGACATTACAAGTGCAAATCAAAGGAATCAAGACTATTCTGGAAAAGTACATGTTTCTATCTGTTTCAGTCAAGCCAAGAAACATTTTGGGAATGTCTTAGGAACAAGGCATTATATGTCAGAAACTGTGATAGATTATAAGACATAGTTTGTCTGGGAAGATTAGGCACAAAAGTACTCCAATAACTATATAACATTTACATAAAAGAGTTTCAGAAATTAGCAAAGAAGTTTATGAACAGTACAGATTTACTTGGTAAAGACACAAAATAGAAGTTATTTTTCCAGAAGCTCCAAGGGAAGAAGAAGAAAGAAGGAGAAAGGAGGAAAGATATTTATGACATATCATCTGTCCATTTGCCCATCTGTCTGTTTTGTCTATCTAGCTTGGGTTAGGATAAGGATCATTTATTGCTTATTCTTAAATTTTTCATAAAGCAGTGCTGTGGATTAAGTTTTTTTCCAATATAGGCTTAACATGAAGGTTAGGAGAAAGAAAAGTGCTCAGAAGAAAGCATAGTCATGGATCTCCCCTGCCCCACACCTCTAATTTTCCCAGGCTAGTCTCAAACTTGAGAATTTTTTGTGTCAGTTTTTTGAGTGTTGGGATTTACATCTTAGAAACCATTCACACTCCCCACTGTTAGACTGAAAAGACTTCCTATTATTTCTTTAAAAACCACTAACAAATTATCTGCAGATAAATTACACTAAATTCATCCTTGCATTCAGTTATTCACATTCCCTATGGTTCACTTAACGCTGTCATTAAGGACCTTTCCTTGGTATATACTGGGCCTTGGACACCTATTATACTGTCACAGTGACTCAGTTACTATTAGGTTCTTTTGTTTTGGGTCTGTCACATAGAAAACAGTTTTTTACATTCCCATTAGCAAAACACCTTTCATGGATGGCAAGTATTATTCACTCCAAATTACTTTGAAGAATTCACTTCACAGTTTTTGAGGTCTGAATCTTATAAACACACACACACACACACACACACACACACACACACACACACACACCCCACTTTAAAATCGTGTGCATTAGAAAGGGTTCTCAGTGATAGAAATACTGGTTGCTCTTCTAGGCATCCTGGTGCCACATGGCAGCTCACAGCTGTCTCAAACTCCAGTCCAGGGTATCCAATGCTCTCTTTTGGCTTCTGTAGGGATGTATTTGGTATGTAGGAAAACAACCATATATGTTATTAAAAGTCACACTTGGTATACATACATGCTTTAGAAAATAAACTTGGCCATCTTCAGAATCTACCACAGAGAAAACCATGCTTTTTTTTTTTTTTTTCAGAAAAGATAGGGGTTTCCCATTATTTGAATATTCAATAGAGGTTTCTCATATTACTAACTGCCCCTACTCAAAATTCTTTTCAGACTAAGTTTTGTTGGTCAAGTTTTAACTAATCATTAGATATTGGTTTAGGGATTTGCAATCTATGACTAAAAATAATGTATTGAACCTTACTTCGAAATCAATATGGGCAAAGGCACAGAATTACACAGAGTGAGAAACATTGAGAAAAAAACCACCAAGGATTAAGATTCAGTGGATGTTCAATGGAGATTAATATGAATATCAAAGGAGTGGAATAGAAAAAAACCAAATCAGTCGGGCGTTGGTGGCACACGCCTTTAATCCCAGTACTAGGGAGGCAGAGGCAGGCGGATCTCTGTGAGTTCGAGGCCAGCCTGGTCTCCAGAGCGAGTGCTAGGATAGGCTCCAAAGCTACACAGAGAAACCCTGTCTCGAAAAACGGGCAAAAAAAAAAAAAAAAAAAAAAAGAAAAAAGAAAAAACCAAATCAGCCTCCAGTAATATTGTGCAAAAGAAACCTTTTGAAAATCATGTTTAAAACCACTCATTATGGATATATTTATGGATATGACACATTATGTCATATTGTGTTATTAACTTTTGTTTGAAATTGTAAAATAGGAAATGTCATTTTTTTTTTTTTGGTGATTTTCTTTGTGGCTGAAAAATTCCATTTTTATTAATTTCTCTGTTGTAGGATGCTGTTGTAAAAAGGGATAGATGAAACACTGATGTGCATGTGTGTCTGTGATTTGTTGACTTTACATCATTTCTGTGAACATCCAGGATTGGTACAGCTGCTTCATACAGTAGGTATAGCTTCAGTTCTTTGGTGAACCTCCTCACTGATTTCCATAGTGGTTTCTCTAGTTTACCAACCACTAGCAGTGTCTACATCTTCTTCAGTGTCCGTTGTCTCTTTAGTAACTGCAATTCTGACTGAGGTAAGATGGAATCTCAATGTAGTTTTAATTTTCATTTCTCCAAAAGCTAGTAGGATAAACATTCCCCACCCCGCCTGCCATGTGTTCAGAGGATGTTTGTGCTTTATATTGTGAAAACTCCTATTCATTCAATTAATCTATGTACCGACTGTTGATTTCCAGCTGTCTGAGTTCTTTTTATAGTATTGCTATTATTCCTCTGTCAGATACTGTCTTAGTTACTTTTCTATTGCTGTGATAAAACACCATGACCAAGGCAACTTATCAAAGAAAACCTTTAATTTGAAGCTCATGACTACAGATAGTTAGAGTCTGTGACAGTGGAGCAAAAGCATAGTGGCAGAATAGCTGAGAGCTTACATGTTGATCTGCAAGTTAGAAGCAGAGAGAGCAAGACATTGGGAATGACACAAGTCTTTAAAACTGCAAAGCTGTCCCCCAAATCACACTCCTCCAACAATACCACACTTCCTAATTTGTCCCAATTAGGTACATCAACTAGGGGGCAAGTATTCAAACTCCCATTCTGCTATTGGTTATCTGACATCTTTTGTACTTCCACATATATTTTAATAATTTTTTCTATTTCTGTAAAGAATGACATTGGAATTTTAGTGGAGGATGCACTGAATTGGTGCATTTATTTTAAGATTTGTTCCCAATTCATGCTAAGTTCCTATTCATGAGCATGGGAAGTCTTTCTCTCTTTTCATCTTGTTTCATGTCTTTATACAGTGTGTAAAACAAAATTGGTTCTTCAAAATGCACAACCATTTTTATTTAATTCTTCTGTAACATAGATGCAAACTTTAATTAAATGTGCTTATAAGCAAATGATCCATAATTTTGATAGTGTTAATATCCATTTTACACTGTAGATGTAAATTTAATACCCACTATCTTTGCTTATATCATGATAGATTTCTGTGTAGAGAATACAAGGAGTAAGGTAAAGACATGATTAAAACACATTTGGAAAAAACCTGAGCCTGCAAAGTCTAGAAGATTAAAATTAATGAGAAATTGGATGGTAATTCTTCATCTCAGTTTAGAGACCGAAACATAGAAGAAATATGAGTATAATCTTCCTTAACTGTGCTATGAAATTTCTCAGTAATGAAAAATTTGTAGGTCTATATATTGAAAGTCAAATAAGATATATATATATATATATATATATATATCAATATATCATGAAAAATACCCTAAATCATTTATATTTTGAGAAAATAATCAGTAATAGCATGTCAATATAGTAAGATAATATGTTCATTAATAAGAAGGGAAATAAGTTTTTGTTAAGTACTTCAATAACTAAATAGATTCCCCATTTAAGCTATATATTATAAATGAAGCATTGCTATTTAATTTGTTCACCTCAAAATAATACAATAAGACAACTGGATCCTAATCTTAAATTTTATTAAAAGTTTAATTAAATTCTATTGCATTCTGAATGAAGTGGCCAGGTATAAATAGTAGTAACCACCCCTGCCAACTCTTAACAGCTGGAATATGATGCCATGTGCACTTGTGGTTAGGTATGACTGTTATGCAGGGGAAATCAGGGATTTAGATCTTAACATAATATTTTCTAACTAGAAAATTATAGGAGGAGAATGACTTACAAATATGGTTATATAAGATTTATATTTGCAGTAAGGAAAATATTTCAAACATTTCAATACATTTTTTTTGTGTGTAATACATCAGTTTCCTCTGAGATACAACATTCTATCTTAAAAGAAACTCTTTATGACAGAGAATGCCCCCCCCCAAGAAATGTTTTTATTTGCGTCTTCTGCATTTTTCCTTTTATTTAAAATAGAAACAATCTTGTTTTACATGTCAATCCCAGTTCTCTCTCCCTCCCCTCCTTTAGATACCTACTGTTGATTTTAAAAAAAAGGTATACAATGATTAGCAAAGCACTCAATAGGACTAAGAAGTTTTATGGGTTTATAACACATGGTCACCTTGACTAAGATGGTGGTGAAGTTATATGGCATGTATTCTCTTTAGCCTTAGTGAAGATAACTGCTAGCCACGTAGTCACTATTCATTCCAACATAAGCGTATCAGGCAAATATCCCCTTTTTTTCTCTCTCTTTTTTCTATATTGAGACTTGTTTCTTCTCATTTTCTTCTCTTCTTTCTTTTTAAATCTTGTTTTACATGTCAATCCCAGTTCCCTCTGCCTCCCCTCCTCCACCGACCCCCCCCCCCACTGACCCCCTATCACATCCACTTTCTGCTCCCCAGGGGTGAGGCCTTCCATGGGGATTTTCAAAGTCTATGACAGAATGTTTAAAGGGAGGCTCAGTAAGACCTAGGAAGTAAACAACTCAAAAGCTTCAGGAAATCCATTCCCTAGAAATTGACCATTTATACCACATCCACTTTCTCCAAACCTGTGGCAAAACTGCTGAGAGACATGGTTAGATTGCTAACTGCCTTGAAAGAGGCTCAGCCCAACTGAGCTGCCCAGAAAACACACTCTCCCACCTGTTGAGTAGCCTATATAGTATGCAGTACACTTCAAGTATCCAGCTTTTGTGAACTCTCACCCACACTTGGGATGGGCTTCTACTGAATGTCCTTGAGTCACCCACATTCTTTTTTTTTTTTTTTTTTTTGTTTTTTTTTTTTCTTTTTTGGTTTTTCGAGACAGGGTTTCTCTGTGTAGCTTTGGAGCCTATCTTGGCACTCACTCTGGAGACCAAGCTGGCCTCGAACTCACAGAGATCCACTTGCCTCTGCCTCCCGAGTGCTGGGATTAAAGGCATGTACTACCAATGCCTGGTCAGTCACCCACATTCTTGCAAGTAACCTCTTAACCTCTCACTTCTGTAAAGACCACCAATAAAGCTCATTGGTTCACTAGTTGGACTTTGGTGGTATCCTACCTTTGGTATGTCACCAGTTCCCCATGTTTGATGAGCAGACGTTTGTTTTCCCAGGAATCGTGTTACAAAACATTGTGTCCATCCTCTCTACCATTCTTTCTTTTCAGTAACTTTACAAATGACCCTTGGGGAGTATAAGATCATTTTCATCAGCTTTGATTTCCAAATTGTTTGATATTACATACAGAACAGAACAGAACAGAACAGAAACAGAAACAGAAACAAGAAGCTATGTGCACCAGAATTCACAAACATAAAAACAGTTGCTACCCTTAAAGTTTACCACTGTAAAAGAGCCTGCACTGTGCTTCCTTCAGTTACATCTTAACTAACCAGAATGACAATGCTGGGAACTAATATGTTCATCTGCTACAGAAGCAGATGGCAGAAGGAGCTGCTTTAAAATGTGATCAAGTATGAAGGCTCTGTTTAGTATTTTCTTTAAGCCTCAGATTTTAGGCTAAACAACTTTAATCAAGGGAGGAACGACCACAGAGCTGTTGTAGGCTTAGCTCACTGCTTATGTTTCTGTAGTGGGAATGTTAATAATAAAATACATAGCAATGTGATAATGAACTTTTAACTTCTGCCAAGGCTGTTTAGAAAAAGTCACTCATTTTATTATGGGGTGTTCAGTGTGAATAGACAACCTTAATAGACAATAACTAGCCAATTTCTGTAAAAGTCTAAAATGCATTTAATATTTTAGATGCTAATTATGGTGATAGTTATACAAGACTATGCAAGTACTAAAATTTACAGAATTATTCAGCAGAAATGAAGAAAAAGCCATACGAAATAATTAAAAAGAAAAAGTCCAAATATAAGAGCACACAATTTTAATTCTAGTACTTTGCAGAAGGTGGCAGGAGGATTTTGAATTTCAGTCTAGTATTATTTATACAATGAAGCATTATCTTAAAGTAATCAACAATAAATAATTAAGGAAAAATAAAAAAGTAAATGAACCTCAAGAGTGGTTGGTCATTGTATGCTTATTCATAGCCATACATTAAAGTTGGCAATGGGGACAATTTACATCTGTCACACCATATAACTTCATAATCACTCATTTGGAATAAAGACTAGTTTCTACTTTTTACAGAGAAGACACCAAGGCTCCCTGAGTGGAGGTGACATGCCCAAAGCGAGGTGCCAAAAATTAAGACCAAATCAAGATCTGACTATGCAACTCTAGCTTTTTAATGTTCTTACTGTCATTCTGAGGTTTTCAAGTACTAACTAACATTTTGCTTAAATGTTTTCATTTTTTGACATAGTAATGTACTTTGGTAATTGAAAAAAATGACAACATCTAGGCTAATCTGTGCATTAGTTTTTCTATAAGCCAAAGGATGTAAACATCTCAGATATCCATTTGTGAGGGGCTAGGTGCATCAACCTTAACATATGCCTCTAATGGAATATAATTCAGCTCTTCTAAGGAATAAGAATCTCATTATGTGCTGATATTAAAGCAACAATAATAAATAAGATACCCCAAAAATAAATAAATAATTTGATAAAAAAGTAAAGGACAAAATAACCACCAATATAGTATGATACTACCTATGTAAGAAGGAGAACATATCTAAATGTACATTGTTATGTTAATTTAAATAAATAAACACCAGATGGACATAAAGAAACCAGAAACAGCAATGCCCAGAAGAGAGATGGTGAAGCTGGGGTATCAGGGGACAGGGTTATTCAGTACACAGCATTCTATGTTGTTTAGATTTCTGAACCTCACATGGAAAAGGTAAGAAGATAGTTAAAGGACAGGGCTATAATGTGGCTGATAAGGGTTCCACATTTACAAGTTACCCTTTAATTTGGTCCAGCAATTTTACTTCCATCTTTGTACTGCTCTGGCATGAGCAAAGCCATATTCCACTTAGGTAAGTTTCTGCTATATGGGTATGAAGAAACAAGAGAAATGCTGTACTGGTGACTTAGGTGGATAAGCTTTTTACTCCTTTCGTATCTATCTATCTATCTATCTATCTGTCTATCTATCTATCTATCTATCTATCTATCTATCTATCTATCTATCTATCTGTGATTTAAAAATCAAAATAGTAGTTAGGTATAGTTTACTTCCCAGATGTATTCAGTCTAGCTTACTAAAGATACATGATAATTTTAAATGAACAAGAAGTAAATGCTTGTGAAACTTACTTTTCAACTGAAAACAGGTTTCTTTCATTTTTGCTTCGAATTGCTAAAAACTACGTATTTATTAAATGATGTGGTTGAAAGGACAAAGGATTCTAATACTTTGGTCTCAAAAGCTGAACTGTCAAATGGAAGAAGCAGATAATGTACTTTCTCTGCACTGACATCTCCTAAAGCCATTCTTTCATAATGTTCTTACTGAGGGCTGTTCCTTATTTCCAGAAGTGCATGACCAACTGGAGATCCAACAGATTTTCCAGGCTTTGTATGACTCGATTTTTTTTTATCAGCTACATGAAGCTACCTTATGTAACAAAGACAAGCAATCAGAGTTTACTCACAGTAGTGAGTCACAGTTGACCTATTCTCTTATCTTATTTCACTTACTGTTTGCATGTCACCAGTTATGTGGGTATCATCATCTATCTTTGCTAAAGGACAACAACAAAAAAAAGTAACACTCAGAGAGTGATAAGTAGATAAGATCCTATAGCCCGTCATGAATAACTCTAGATTCAAATGATTTTCTACTATGGCACTGTTTACCTGATATAAATCTGCATCTGGCTAAGAAAGAGACAACCAAAGAGAACTGTATCTGGTAAGGCTGGTAGTTTTTATGTGTGTATATTTGCATGCACACATGTATACATCTGTGAAGTGCCCAGTCTACCTTGGTGTCATTTCTGAAAGCCATACTTGGTGATTTTGGAGACAGGGTCTCTAATTGGAATCTGGGATTTGGTGATTAGGCTAGTCTGAATGACCAGAGAGCTCCAGGGATTGAATTCTCTGTTTCCTCAGAACTGAGATAATAAGCCTGGCCTGACAAATATATGTGGGTGCTGGATATTAATCTCAGGTCCTCATAATGGTGTGGCAGGGACCTTACCCCGTATTCTTTGAAAATTTCACACATGTGTACACGAAATCATATCTACTACTCATTACTTTTTCCAGCTCTCCTCCAGAGACTTCCCAATGTGTCTCCTTTCTAATTTCATGTTCTAACTTAAGAAACAAAAAACAAAACAAATCCACTGAGTTCAATTAGTGCTGTTCATATGTCCATAGGTAATGGGGCCATCCATGGGAGAATAGACTCCTACCATTGGCTATACATCAAAGGAAAAATGATTTCTCTCCCCTTAGCAGCCAACAATTCCACAAAAGGAATGGGATCTCAGGAACTAGTCAAGGACTAAGCATTACAAGTCAGGTTATAATGAAAAGAACATTCAATAGTCAAAATTGCCTTTGAAGATACATAACAAATGAAATTGGAACATAGCATGTGTAACACAGGTAACAACTCAATAATACTTTATTCAAAAGTACAAATTAATATTCCATATACACTAGGGAATATATCTTAAATATAACTATATGCTTCATGTTTTCATGGTGACTATAGGTGAAAACATATACACACATATACTTCATATGTATGCATATATACACATATTTCTTATAACCCCACTGTTTAAATACTGATAAATCATAAAAAGGTAACTATGAGTTACAATAAATACTAATGTTTTATATGTTACTGTATTAATCATTTAAAGACTTCCATGAGGTAGATGTACTATTTTAAAAACAGATGAGGAAACAAAGACTTTGAAAGTTGAATCTTAAGGAAGGATGACATCAATGTCATCAGATTTTAAGTCCATTCAATTTGAGTCTACAAGTCAGGTCCCAGAATATGAATAGGTATGCATATTTTTATTGTGATCTAACATATCTGGGCATTACATGAGGCAGCAGACTGAACTGTATATGTGTTATATATGACAGCTTTGACAAAGATTGAGATTCCAATTTCCAAAACCTTATATAGAAACTCTATGGACAGGACTTTTGGTAACAATGCTATAAGAAGTACACATATAAGACACTTCTCTGATACAGACACTCAGCAACCATGGGCAAAGTACTAATTAGAGACAAAGTATAGGAGATTCCCGAAAGTCAAATGGTATAGCTGATTAGGCATGGGGGGTGCTATAAGTGCTATATGAGTATTTGGGATCCCGAAATAGGATGACTATGAGTTTGGTATGTTCTAAGGCTAGGCTACACCCAGTAAGAGTGTATAAAAACAAAGCTGCACTAAAAATAGAAACTGTCACATTACAAATCATAAATAGTAAGACTTGGCAAGTCTTATAGAGCATGAAATTGCACTGAGATGTGAGTTCCCAAACTGTGAAATAGGCTGATAAAGAATCTTTTGGAGTTAATTAACCCTTATATAAAATGCCTAGGTCCTAAAATCCAGGCTAATCAATCCACTGACTCAGTGAATGGTAAAGCAAAAGATATAAAAACAGAACAAACAAATTATAAAGCATTTGAGAAAAGCTACACCTAAAAAAGCAAAAGGATACAAAAAGGTAAGAGCCTGAGGACTTCGAAAAAGGAAAAAGAAAGTGGAAATGAACATATAGCAAAACAGAAAGTATGTTAAAATAAGAGCTTAAAATCATAAAAAGGAAGAAATAGTCACTATGCAAAAATAACAATAAATTATATAATTAACCAATAAAAAGAAAAGAATAATCATATAGAAAAACAGAGCAAAATTATCAGAAACAAATATCCACCAATTGAAAAATAAAAACATAGTAGATAATATAAATTGTATACCAGATATAGTAGAAAACACCATGAGTAGATTGGAAAACAGGACTGAGAAGTTCACTGAGATGAGAAGAAAAATGAAATGGGCATTGAAGTCACAATGGCTAGATGAGGGTTTAATGTATAACATGAAATTTCAAAAACAATATAGAAGTTGTGCCATCTTAGCAGTGTTTGAGCAGATAAGACCCAAGGTACTTCCTGAATTAAAGATCAGTGAAATACTTCAGACTGAGAGATACATTAATGAAGTCAGAAAAAGATATAAAAAAATTTATCCCAAGCCACCTTAATTGATGTAATTGTCAAAATAAGTCTCTTTCTATATATAATTTCTATATCTAGAATACTCAGACAAAAATAAATATAAGAAATTAAATCTGAATTCATAGCAAGTGTTAAGTGGGGGGTGGCATTTATAAGGCAAGTATGTCAATATTTTAAAACACAGCTTTATTATACTGAAAAGCATATGGACAACAACGAAAAGAATTCACTAAGGATATTTGCATTCACACACACATGTATCCACCAAAAATAGAAATCATATGGTTCAAATTCCTAAGAAAATAGATTTCAACAAGGAAACTGATAAGCCTTTCTATCTAACAGGTACATGTAGACTCATATACCAAAATTACAGGGAATTCTTTTCAAGCACAAATACATGGACCATTCATGAAAATGGATCACACTTTGGCAAATGCAAAAGAATTTAAATCAGAAAATCAGACTCTGATTATAATGTCCTAACAATTTACACAATATTATGAATGGATTTCAAATGTTAAATGACAGAAAAGGCCCAGAAATATGGTTACATGACACTTTGGAAAAGACAATTCTACAGGGAAAGAAAACGAGTCACAGGTTGTCTAGGGCAGGCAAGACTGGGAAGATAGACTGACTATAAATGAACATGACACAGATTTTGAATTTCAGAAAAGTTCCATTTCACAAGTATGATGGAGAATAAATGAGTGTGCACACATGCCAAGACTGAGAATTATATATTAGGAAGCACAAAAGTGTTTACTTCCTATCAATTATGTCTTAACCCATTCTCACTTTAATAAAAAACTACCTCTAGTGCATTTATCAACTTAGAAAGACAGAAAACCCCAACAAACCAAGGGTTCCAATCAGTGAGAAAAAAAGAGAGAGAAATGCAAAAAAGAATGATGAGCATAAGAACAAGAACCAATCTTCAGCAAGACTGATGAAGAAAGAGTAGGCATAACCAACATTATGAATGAAAAAGGGACACAATTACTAAAAGGAGATATAAAATGACAACATTAAACATGTTAGCACATAGTTTTCAAAAGAAAATGAAAAAAATCCACTAATGGTATTTGTACACACAGGCACACACAGGCGCGCGCACACACACACACACACACACACACACACACACACACACACACACACACACACACACACACAGGCATGAACATATGTGTGTGTGTCCCCATCAAAAATAGAAACTATACAGTTCAAATTCCTAAGAAAATAGATTTCAACAAGAAAATTAATAAGCTTTTCTAACAAGTACATGTAGATCATACAAAAATATCTGTATATGCACACACACGAACATATAGCTATATATACATATATGAGTGTGTGTGTGTGTGTGTGTGTGTGTGTGTGTGTGTGTGTACATGTTTTTCATTTTTTGAGAAGGGTCTCACTATATACTCCTGGCTGGCCTGCTATTCTCTATGTAGAGCAGGCTGGCCTCTAGAGATTCACTTGCCTCTGCCTGTCAAGTGCTAGAACTAATAACGTGCCACCATGCCCAGACTTACACATGCTTAGACTTGCGCTCAGACTTTCCTTTGAAAATTCAAATGAAAGGACAAGTTCTACAATGTATTTCATAGCATCACACAGTAAAAAACAGACTTTAATGATCTGTATTTGCCCCAAACTCTCACCAGATACAGTCTTATCTTTCTCCAAATACTTGAACACTCATGGCTCTTCTGATGTCTAGTAATTGCTTTCTAGTTGTTTTACCAATATGATTATTGTTCACTGAATCAGACTGTATTCTCTGTAATATACTCCTCTGTATGTATTGTGGGTGATAAATGAGAATCACTTTTTAAAGATGTAAGATTGAAGCAACAATAATTGTTTTCTGAAGTTGTAGAGTCAAAAGTACCGTAATTGGGAATGTTGAGACCACAGAAAAAGTTTGTCAGTTATTATGTATTTAAAATGTCAATAATACACCCTACCAAAAGTTCTGAAACCCTGGTACTGGTACACATAAGGATGTATAAGAAAAGGCCAACAAATGTTTAAAGAGGATCATTCTGAAAATTTGTGCCAAAAATTCCTCATGAAAAGGGTTATGCCAAGAAAAAGAAACTAAAAGTTACTAAAAGTAACTAAAGACTATGAATAATTCTTTGGTCAAATTAAGAGAGAAAATGGTATGAAAAGACGTTATTGAAAGCACTATAAAAACTTAACTATAGAGTATACAAATCATGTCATCGTATTTTATCTATCTTCACTTACTTGTATGTGTCAGCTGTTTTAAAGGATGTTAAAGAATATTTCTCATGGCTTATCTTGGTTGTCAATTTTATACACCTGGATAGAGGGGCTCTCATTGGAGGAACTGCCTCTATTAGACTGGCCTGTGGACATGTCTGTGGAGAATTTTCTTGATTGCTAATAGACAGACAAGGACCCAGGCCACTGTTGGCAGTGCCACTCCCGGGCAGATGGGTCAGTATTGTCTAAAAAAGATAGATGAACATGAGTTCATGGGGGCAAGCCATGGCTCCTACCTCTGTCCCCACTTGATGTCCTGACCTGATGGCTCTCAATGATGGACTGTGACTAAGAACCATAAGGTGAAATAAACCCTTTCTTTCCTTTTGTTTTTGGTCAGTGTTTTATCACAACAACAAAAGCAAACTAATACAATATCCTCAGAAGATACATGTTGAAGTGTTTACAGAAAAAGTTAATAATCTCTGAGATTTACTCTCAAGAAGTTTGACCAAATAATGGCAAGTAATGCATATATAAGAAATTAAATGAACATGGCAAATATTAACTGTTCAACCTATGATGAGGTATAAGTGATATTAGTTATACTATTCTTACAAATTTTTCGTAGCTTTTCCATTTTCAAAATAAAGGTTAAAAAGGTACAAAGCATAAATGTCTAAGAAACATTTCATATTAATACCCATGTTTAAGGAAATGATTAAACTGAAGATGTGAAAAATATAAAGTCAGAGAATACTGTTTTTAATTAAATATTATGGTTAGCATATTTAGAATAGTAAAAAACTCTTTAAGTAGTAAGTAGATGATTTATGAAGAAAATTTCAAAAAATTCTATTAAGGTCTAAGTGAAAGAATGAAGTAATAAAATCAAAGAAGAAGCTGTTTAAAATCCATAGAGAGTAATTGCATATGTCAATTGAGCTAAAATTTTTGGTTAACTCTAACCTAGATCCTGCTGTGAAGCTGATTTTTTAATAGGTATGATTAACATTTATTAGTAGACCTTGAATGAAGCAGATTATTCTAGGTTTCATCCATTCATTTAAAGGCCCGTGAAGGAATTCTGTCAGCCAACTGCCACAACTACTTCAGGCAATTCCTTTAAGACTCCTTTTATGTATATACCCATTGGTGCTGCTTCTATGGACACATCCAGAAGGCCCAGGAAATAAGTGCTTGAGTAGGTACAAAAATAATGGAAAAAAAATAGCAGACATTTTCCTGAAAGGAAGAGAAAATAAAATTCACGAATAGAAGAGCTTACTCAAACATAGTGAGAAAGCAACATGCATGTAGAAATTACAAATCCTGCATTATAAATAAAAATATTTGAAAACAAATCCTGCATTACAAATAAAATATTTGAAAGAAGAGGTATAAAGTAAAACCTTGTGGGGACTCAGCAGAAAAACCTCACATAACAGTTACAAAAAGTGTGGTCAGGCAGTGGCCCTTAATCCCAGAAAGGCAGAGATACGTGGATCTCTTTGAGTTGGACACCAGCCTGGTCTACAGAGCGGAGTTACAGGATAGCCAGAACTGAAATCCTATTTTAAAAAAAAAATAGTTAACAAAAATGAAGCTGATATTAGACTTCTCTTATATAACCATATGACACAAGGGATTACAGAACATGCTGAATTTTTAAGGTAAAAAAAAATTCTGTTTAGAAACCTTAGACCTATTCTAGTTTAAGCATTCACTGGATTTTTTTTCAGATTTATTCATTTCATTTTATATGTATGAGTGCTTTGTCTGTTTGTGCCTATGACTGCCAGAAGAGGATGTGGGATCTTCTAGAACTGGATTTATAGATGGTTGTGAACTACCATATGAGCGCTGGGAACTGAACCTGGGTCCTCTGTAAGGATAATGTGATCTTAATTGCTGAGCCATTTCTGCAGCCTTTCAAACATTTTTTTTTTTTCCCACATGCAGGCATTCATCTCAAATAATCATTGGTCTGGTTTAAGGCCCCTAGTCTCTGCTGCACCATCAATGCTGGGCCCTAACTGGGACTCTTTCTGGACATCCCCTTGCTGCCCTGTGTCATGGAGATGTTGCATTCCTGGGTTGGCAGGACCAAATCCCTGCCCCTTGCTCCAGTATATCACAAATGGGATGGACGTTGGAGTGAGCCAACATATAACCCTGGTTCTGAGTCTGGGTAGTTGCAGGGTAGGTCAGCCTGCCAGCTCTCCAATCTTCACCACCAGGATGGACTCTCCAGCATTGTCCTGGCTAGTTCATCCACTGGAGCAATGAATGAGATGCGGAGCCAGTTCTCTGGCATTCAGATCCTCAGGGTCAGTTCTCCCATACTCACATCTTCAGGGCCAGCTCTACTGTGTTGCCCAGGCGAAGTGTAGGGGCCACTCTCCTGCTCTTTTGACCTCAGGGCCAGCTCTTCCACATGCCTTAGGCATTGATGGTGGCAGTGGTGGGGGACATACCTCTCCCCTGCCCATTCTGCCACATACTGGGACACAAAGAAAACCTTTTCAAATAACAGGGATAGCTCTCCCATGCTCACAACATTGGGGCTGGCTCACCCATACCTTTGCCAACAGGGTCTAGTCTACTGTGCTGCCCAGCACTTAACTGAGTGCTACAGCTGATAAGGGGGAGGAGGTCAAGCAGGGGATTGGGAAGCATTTACTTTTAAAGACACAAATGCATTATAATCTTGTAATTTCACCTTCTATTCTTTACAACTTTACTATAGCTCTTTAACAATATGACTTAATATGTAAAACGGTATCTTCAATGAGTATCCAATAAAAGATAGAAAAAGGATACTTGAATTCTGCAATGCAGATAGACTTTAAGTGTCATTACAACAAAATAGGGTATTATATAAGTTAATTAACTTCATTTTTCCATATCACAATGCATATGCATTTTCAAACATGTTATACATGATAAATATTATATATTTTCTTTGGCAATTTCAACAACAAAGCAAAAATGGCAGCATTAATAATATACTTGTGAAATGAAAGCAAAATGTATTATATTTACAAAGTGAATTAGATTCATCAAAAAGTGAAGGTATATAATGAGGATATATATTTCATGAACTTTTATACTACAAGTAACAGCACTAGAATATCAATAGAAGCTATTTAAAATTGAAGAGAACATGAAAAGACAGAAATAATTATTCTGGGGAGGGTAATTTCACTTGCAGTCAATTATAAATCAAACAACCTAATGTAAATTAACAAAAAATGTATACAACTCTGTAACAGAGCACAAAATTCTCTACATATCCTAGAAATGTTTTCCAAGTTTGATTCTATCCTACACTATAAAGACAATTTCATCCATGGTGATGGTGGTACATGTCTTAATCCTAGTAATTGGGAAGCAGTGACAGGTGGACCTCTGTCATTTTAAGGCTGGCTTGGTCTACAGAGTGAGTTCCAGGTCAGCCAGAACTATATAGTGAGACCATATCTAACAAAGAAAAAGAGAAAGAAAGAAGTCATCAATAAAAAAACCATCAGTGACAACCAAAATTAAAAAAAAAAATAGGAGTCAGACACTTATAAGGCAAAAACTGGGAAAAACTAACTACAGATAAAGAGAATTACCCAAAGAAGAAATCAAAACAATGTATTTATTGTCTTTGTGTTCTAAATTAAAAAACTAACAATAAGAGCAGCCCAAAACTTTTAACATGGATTGGCTGAACTCATTCTCCCTTCCCCTCTCTTGAGATCTCATTAAAATAGCAGTAATGAAATACTTTCTAAAGGTAAAACAGACAGTAAGGACGAAAGATGAAAGATCATCTACCAGTGGCAAAGGCCGTTTAACAATTTCACAATGGGAAACAAAAACACAAAGCAGCAGAGAAGGAGACGGTAGATACATGGGCCAACGTAATAAAGTAGCCCTACAAAGGTGGTGAAATCAAACACAAATGATGATGGACATCAGTACAGTCATGTGGGATTGAAAAAGTTGAAAGCTGAAAGACAAAGCTTCAACTCTTCTTATGATAAGACAGAGGAAACCTTGGTTAACTACTGAAAGCCCCTCCTTCCAAGTAATGATTAATAATAATTCATTACAATAATCTGTAGTAGTAGTAGAAAATGAAGTTTCTTCTCCAGGGTAAAAGCAATGCTTCATATAAGAAACATCAAACTTTTGATATTTGGAGTTGTAAAATATGGTGGCATGAGGCAGTCAGAAGACAGCTTTCTGGAGATGGTTCATTCCTTCTGTTGTGGGTTCTTGGTATAGAGTTCAGGTGACCAGACTTGTGCCACAAGCACTTTCCTCAATGAAACATCTCTATGCCTAGCAACAGCAATTTCTCAAGGCCCTATCCACCCTCTTCTTTCTCTCTCTCCATGAATGTGTACAAACATATTTTAATTTCAAATTGTACAAAATGTCTGACAATCCCATGCTTCCTTATTTAGACTTATATAATTTTTATTCTTTGAGAATTTTAATACAATGAAATTGGATATTTGTCTTCATTTTTCGATTCCAACTCTTCTGAAATCACTTTAGACACAAAAAAAGAGGAGGAGGGAGAGAAAGCCACTCATTCTTGAAGATCAGGAACAAGAAAAATGCAAATGCAGCCAATTTACCATTTGTATTCAGAGTATTGGAAAGTTTAGCCAGAAAAAAGAGCACTAGACTAGAGAAAGAATTCAAACTGTCCCTGTAGTGATACAATATAGTCTATTATTTAGAAAGTCCTCAAGGCACCATCAAACCATAAGAACTTTATATTTAAACAATTGTGTACACACACACACACACACACACACACACACACACACAGAATGAAAGAGAGAGAGAGAGAGAGAGAGAGAGAGAGAGAGAGAGAGAGAGAGAGAGACCCCCAAATAAAAATATACCTGCAGGTATAATTTAACCAAAAATTAAAGAAGTCTTTATTAAAAAATACAAAATATTGATTAATTGAAGAAAGTACAAACAAATGGAATGTTATCTTGTATCAATGTAATGGAAAAATTAATATTTTAAAACTCTCCATAGTACTCAAAATCTATGGATGTACAGATTTACTGCAGTACTAATAAACATATCATTAATAATCACAGATATAGACAAGACATTCATTTGAATGAAGAAAGCAATCTTGAGCTCAAACAAGCAAAGGTGATAGAATGGTATCTGATTTCAAAATATAGCAAGAAGCTTGCAGGAACTCAAACACTATAGTGGTAGCATAAAAACATAAACATATTTTTGGTACTAGACACCTTTTCTGGCTAAGTTAATTCTCTTCCTACCCATTCACCAATCCAAGGTCACATGCAAATTCACAATCCTAGTTCCAGACCTGCAGCCCTTGGACCCTCTTTGTTTATGAGTCACAACTGGTTACCCCCTTCTTTGCTTTTCCTACCTTTACTTCAACCCTTCTCCACCATCTGCAAACACAAAGTCTTAGTTACAGACACATGGCCTTGACCCTTCATCTGTGAATACTTTTTGCTTGCCCTAAATACAGACCTGTGGTTTGGGAGCCATCTTTCCCTGGTCTAGTTAAACAGACCTTCCCCAACTTTGCCTGGCCTCGCTCAAATCACACATCTCCTGTAATGGCCCAATCTAAGGATGGCCAGATTATTAAATTAGACACACAACCATAGACAGAAACCTATACGCTCAAGATAAATTGATAAAATAAAAACAACAGGAACGCCAAAACAGCCTGACCCCATCAAAACCAGTAGTCCTATAGAGCTATTCTCCAAAGAGAACTAATTGGATGGTCCCAGCATTCAGAATTTAAAATAACAATAATAAATTTTATTAAAGAATTCAAAGGTATTTAAAAAAAAGACATGAGCATAACCTTCATTTCACTTCAAGAGCACAGGAATAAATGCCCAAATAATGTCAGACAATATAAAAATACATAACTGAATGAAATAATAAGGATAACTGGAGACTTGGAAATTGAATTTTATAAGGACATAGAAACAGTAAAGAGAACACTAGCTGAAATGAAGATGGAATTGAGAATTCCCAATTAGTAGACCCAGAGGAAAGCCTTACAAAAGGACAATTAATCAAGAAGAAGAAAAAATAGCAGTATTCAAAATTAATGCAGAATGTACATGAAGAAAGAAGTGAAAATGAAAAAAAAAAAACCTTAAAAAGCACAGGGTAGGAATACCATCCATACACCAAATCTTTTACTGGCATAGGAGAGGGAGATGAATCATGGGACAATGGCATAGACCAGATCTTCAACAAGATGATAAAAGAAAGCTCTTCCAAACAGAGGAAAGACATACTTATACAAATGCATGATGAACAAAGAATCCCAACTAGACAAAATAAAAAAAAGACCCACCCAAAGTATATCACAGTCAAAACACCAAATGTGCAGAACAAAGAAGAAATATTGAAAGCTGCAAGATAAAAAAAAATACATCATATATAAAGGAAAATCCACCAGAGAATATTTCTTAATGAAAACTCTAAAACCCCAAATTCTAAAAGATAATGACTGCCAAACTAGATTATGATACCCCACAAAAGTATCTGCCACAGTTTAAGGAGAAACAAAAACTTTCCATGATCTAAAGAGCCAAGAAAAATTCATATTGAATCAACAAAATGGTAAGCAAAATACTGGAAGCAGTACTCCTAACTGAAGAGAGGAAGCCACAGTTTAATGAAAAGAAAATCACAACTAAAAATAAAAAACCCAAAATGATTGTAATCTACACATATAGTTCAGCAATAACTTTAAATATTAATGACCTCAACTCTCAAATAAAAAACATAGGCTAGATGAAATTGATTAAAGAACAAAATCAATTAGTTGTCTACAAGAAAGTCAGCTTTTTAAAAAAAATTGTGTGTGTGTGTGTGTGTGTGTGTGTGTGTGTGTGTGTGTGTGTGTGTGTGTGTGTGTGTTGTGTACCATGGCAGGCATGTGGAGACCCTGAGGATAACTTGTGTGAATTGGTTTTTTTCTTTTCATCATCTGGGTCCTAGGAACTGAACTCAGAGATTCAGACTTGGTGACTGTCACCTTTACCCTTTGAGTCATTTTGCCATTCCTAAGGTACATTTTAGACTGAGCTGGGTCTGCATTTTGAAATAGAAGCTAGGCATTGGTGGCACACACCTTTAATCCCAGCACTAGGGAAGAAGGGGGGGGGGTGGATCTCTGTGAATTTGAGTTGCAGGACAGCCAGAGCTACAAAAAGAAGTGCTGTTTCAGAAAACAAAAACAGAAACAAAACAAAACCTAAAAGTCAGCTTTAAAGACAGGCAGCACCTTAAAGTGAAAGGATGGAAAAAGTAGACATCCTAATAGCTGACAGAATAGGATTCAAACTAAAACTAATTAGAAAAGAAAAGGAATGGCACTTCACTCTATTCAAGGGATCAATTAATCAGGAATATATCACAATATTAAACATAGTATGTCACAAACTCTGGTGCACTCAATTTGATGAAAAGTATACTAATGGAATTAAAGACAATGATTAACACAAACTCAGTAATAGTAGGCAATTTCAACACCCCACTTTCCCCAAAAGTTAAATGATCAGGCCAAAAAATAAACAGAAATTTCAGAATTAAATGACATATTACATCAAATAGACATAACAGGTATTTGTACCCAAATGCCAAAGAATATACATTCTACTCAAAAGCACATGGACGCTTCTCTAAAATAGAGTACATACTGGGACACAAAGAAAACCTTAACAAATACAGAAAAACTGAACTATACCCAGACAGCTTTCTAGGCAATAAAATTTAAAATCATCAGAAAAAAAAACTGTACTAAGTTTATCAGTTCATGAAGATTAAACAACTCATTTCTAAGTGATGAATGGGTCAAAGAAGAAATCAAGAAAGAGAAACTTTTCCTGAATTTAATTAATACTGCAACCACAAGACAACAAAGTTTTGGGACATGTTAAAAGAAATTCTAACAGGGAAGTTTAGAGCATTAAGTGCTTACATTAAAAATTAGAAAGAGCACAAATAAATGATGCAAGGAAAAAATCTGGAAAAACCAAGAACAAGTCAAACCCAAATCCAAACCCAGTAGAAGGCAAGGAAAAAGTTAAAGCAGAAATTTATGAAATACAAACAAGTCAATATAAAGAATCAATGAATCTAAGAGCCGGTTAATATAAACAAGATAGACAGTCCTTTGGCCAAATTAGCCAAAAGAAAGAAAGAGGAAAAACCAAATTAACAGAATCAGAAAAAGAGTAAAGAAATATTACAATAGACAGCAAATAAATACATAGTACTATAAGGCAGTATTTTAAAAAATGCATTCTCTATTAAGTTGGAAAACCTAAAAGAAATTAGTATCTTGATTTAACTCCTAAAGTTAAACCTAGAAGAGAACACTTAAACAAACTTACAACAAAAGAGAATGAAAAAGTAATGAAAATCCATTTGATTAAAAAAAAAACAAAATCAATCAATCAATCAATCAATCAATCAATCAATCAATCAATCAAACAACAACAACAAAACCACACACATACAGACCCGGATGGATTCTCAACAGAATTCTACCACACTTTTCAAGAATAACTATAACCAATTCTCCCGAAACTCCTAAAAACAAAAATAAAACAGAAACAGAAGGAGCAATCCAAAAATTGTTCCATGAAGCCAGTATTAGTCTGATATCCAAACCAGGTAAAGGAACTCCGCTCCCCACCCCACCCCCACCAAAAAAAAATGCTAGTAAACTGAATATAGGCACATATCAAGAAGATTGTTCACCAAGATCTCATTGAATTTTTCCAAGAAATGCAGAGTTAGTTCAACACATACAAGTCAATAAATATAATAAATCACAAAATGGACTTAATGAAAAAAATCAAGTGATCATTTCAATAGATACAGAAAACAGCTTTGAGAAAGCCCAACATGCTTTGATGACAAAAGTCTTAGAGAGAATAGAACTGAAGGAAACATACCTCAACAAAATAAAGGCTACATATGACAAGCTGACAGCCAACATTATCCTAAATGTAGAAAAATTTAGAGCCATCTCATTGAAATCAGGACCAAGTCAGGGATGCCTAGTATTCCCACTCCCTCCCTTTCAATATAGTACTGGCAACATGAACTGGAGCAATAAGGCAAAAGATGGAAATTAAAGGGATACAAATAGGAAGAGAAGTCTAACTATCTTATTTGCAGATGCTATATTATACATACAAGATACCTAAAATTCCACCAGAAAACTTCCAGAAACAACCAAGAATTTTAGCAAAATTGTACAAAATCAACTTATAAAAATCAGTAGCCTTTTTGTACAACACAGGCAAACAAACAAACAAACAAAGAGATCATGGGGCACACTTACACTTATAATAATATCAAAGGCAATGAAATATCTTAGAATAAATCTAACCAAGGAGGTAAAAAGCCCTTACAGTGAAAACATCAAGTCTCTGAAGAAAGAGATTTAAAAAGCCACTAAAAAATAGAAAGGTACCCATGTTTTTGGATTAGTAGAAATAATATTGTGAAAATTACCACCCTACTCAAAGGAATTATTAGCGTCAAGCAATCCCAATCAAAGTACCCACATTTTTCATAGAAATAGAAAAAGGCACCCTAAAATTCATATGAATCACAAAAGACCTCAGGTAGCTAAAACAATCTAGAGTAAAAAGAATACCTAAGGGATTATTATTCCAGACTTCAAGACATATTAGAGAACATGGGTAATAAAAATAATATGGCACTGGCAAAAAAAAATCAGATATGTAGGTCAATGGAATAAAACATATCTAAACATGAGTACTTGTAATGTAGTCATCTAATATTTGACAAAGGTTAAAAAACATACACTTGAGAAAAGAGGATCTTCAAGAATTGGTGCTGGAACTGGATATCCATATGCAGAAGAATGAAATTAGACATTTATAACCTTGTACTAACAGTAGATACAAGTGGATAAAAGACCTCAACTTGAAACCTGAATCACTACAACTGTTGGAGGAAAACAGGCAGTACTCTCTAAGATACAGGTATAGGAAAAGACATTATGAATATGAGTCCATTTGTCCAGGAATTAAGGCCAACAAATGACAGCTGGGACCTCACAAAACTAAAAAGCTTCTGTACATTCAATGTAACAAAGGAGAAATCCACAGGATAGGAGAGAATCTTTGCCAACTATAAATTCGATAGAGAATTGATATCTAAATATACAAAGAACACACACACACCCCAAAACAAAACCACCACCACCAAAACCCCCAAGTCAAGCACAAATGGCTTAATTAAAAGAAAATGGACTAGGGATTCAAACACAAAGTTTTCAGTAGAAATGTCTCAGAAATAATTCAAAAAGTGTTAAACATCAGAAATAACAACATCCTTAGCAATTAGAGAAATGCAAATTAAAACTACATTGAGTTCAACAAAACAGGTGACAACAAATGTTAGTGAGATTGTTGGGAAAAGTGAACCCTCATTCACTACTGGTGGAGTGAATTCAGTATGGAGGAATGAACCTAAAAATAACCCCCCCAAAAAGACTAAAAACAACACAAACAAGAAAGCCCACAACTAAATAAATTTACCGCATGACCTTAATGACCTGGAATATGCTCATAGGAATTAGTATCCTACTCCACAGATACTTGCTCAGTAACGTCCACTGGTGCCTTATTGCAATAGCCAAGAAATGGAAACAACCTAAATGTTCGTTAACAGATGAATGGGTAATAGAAATGCAGTGTGTATACAATGAAATATTATTTTGCTGTAAAGAAAAATTAAATGGTAAAAATTTTAGGAAATGGATTAACCTAGGAAAGATTAATAAAAGTAACCCAGAACCAGAAAGACAAATGCCATGTTCTCTCTCATCTAGGGTTCTCAGTTCTAAATCATCAGATGTGAGTATCCGGTATGGAGTAACTATAAAATCCAGGAAATTATAAAGGGACCATAGTGTGTGTGTGTGTGTGTGTGTGTGTGTGTGTGTGTGTGTGTGTGTGTGTGGTTGGAAGGGGACTAGCAAGACTATAGGAGACATGAAGTAGGAAACAAAATAAAAGAGGAGAAAGTAGGGAGGCCAATATAGAAGGAAAAGATGAGAATAGGGACAAATAACATTGTTTACAAAAGTCTCAAGGAATCATATTATATTTACCTAAAATTATACACAGTAATATAAGTGCATGTGCATGTATATGTATGTATATCGTGATGGAAGTTAATTCAGTTGGACTGACAATACTCTCCACATGAACCATAGACTAATGAAAACCGCAGTGTCAAGCATGAGAAATGTCCTTTTGGTTGGTCAGGGTAGTCCACATGACTCCCAAAACAATACAGACCAGAGATGGAGCCCTTTGTTGCTTATCACAGGTTGAGGGTGGGCCCCTACTGTTTGAACACACAGAACACTTAGAATATAGGACTTGAATCATTCAAACTGCATCTGACCTCAAATCTTCTTTTCTGTGGTCTAATTTCATGGTTCTAGAAAATACTATGTAAGCTGCCAAGGGAGGGATTCAATTAAACAGTCTTATCAAGCTGCAGCATGGCAAGATAAGCATAAATCTTTAAAAAGTAGAACTCTATGTCATTGACAAGCAATACCTATGTAATTGGACTTAAGATCACTCAATATGAGGGAAATCATGCTTAACCCAGGAAATTTAGACACCTTCCCAGAGCTAGTGAGGCCATGGACCTTAGAAAATGATCTGTCTATTGCCACCAATTTGCTAGACTAGTATGGTGATATATTATTTATGATTTACTAAAGCTTGCCCGAGGGTTCAGGATGCAAAGCCAGCCACACTAATTAGTTATAGAAGCTAGGTGGCTGTGGTACACACGTTTAATCCCAGGACTCAGAATCTCAGTTAGTTCAAGGCCACAGTGACTACACAAAATTGATCCAGTCCTAAAAGAAATAGCTCACACAAAGGTGATCTCAGCACCTGTGATCACACACCTTTAATCCCAGCACTAGGGAGGTAGAGATAGGAGTGACATGGCTCGGTTGAGAAATGAACATAAGGCAGGAGGAGATAGTAACTCAGAGCTTTTTTCTCTGAGGATTCATGGAGATAGGATTGCCATTTCAGCTGGGTAGAGGTAAGATCTACCGGCTTGGCTTCTTTGCTTCTCTGATCTTCAGCTTGAAGTTTGAACCCTAGTATCTGTCTCTGTTTCTTTTATTTTTCATGCTACAGACTAGCATAATCCCGGACTACATTACTAAACTTACCCTTATTTTCACATATCAGTGTAGCTATTAATCCTCAATAAATAAGTCTCTTTCTACAGCAAATGGAGACCATCAGAGAATACCACAACTGGGCACAAGAGCTAGAATGTCAGAAGTCTACTGTGAAACAGACTCTCCTAGAAATGGTTGAATAAACAAGACCTGATCAACGGACAGCAACAATGGACATGTTAATGTGGAAGGAAGAAAAATCCCAGAGACCCATCCTTAGACAAAGAACTACAAGCAACTAATGACTGACAGGAGGATAATTAGCCTCTCTGAGGGATGAGACCCCTTATGGGTTGTCTAATCCAGAGTGGTCATGTTTGAAACCATATGTACATCACCAACAAAAATACTCAGCAGGTTACATTTATATGTAGTTGACATTACAAAGTATATGGGGAGAAATCTCACAAGTTACCACTCTTAGACAAGAACTATGGGCAATTAGTGGCTGCTGAGAGGCACAACCTGTTTTTTTTTTTTTGTTTTTGTTTTATCCCCAGGGTGGAGCCATTTAACAGATTATCTAATAATCCCAATTGGTCAGCCCTAAACACATATACATATGATCAACACTAAATGGATTCAGAAGGTTATATTTACACACACACACACACACTCACTCACTGATGAGGAAGTCATGAGTTTGAGAGGAAATGGAAGCAACATGGTATGAGTTGAGAGTGGGGAGAGAGGGTATGACTACATTTCTCATGTATTTGAAATTCTCAAAATATGTGAAATCATAGCTATTATTGAAAAGACAAAAAGTGCAAGTACTTGAAGAAAGTGTAGAAAAGACAACTCGTAGGCAGGATTTGTAAGAATGCAAGTAAGTGCAACTATTATGGAAAAGAATATGTAGATGTCTCAGAATTAAGAATACAGCTACCACATGGCATAATTTCCCCTACTGAGTATACACTAAAAGAAAATGAAATCATGACACATTATATTTACTGAAGCATTATTCCTAATAATCAAGGTACAGAATATATTACTGCTCATCAGTAGAAGTTATAAAAAACATGCCATACATACATACATATGATGGAATACTATTATGCCACAAAGAGGATGAGATCCTGTTATTTTCAACAGCAGGGATGAGTTTGGAGGACATTATGTTAAGTGAAATAAACCAGACACAAAAAGGATAATACTGTAAAAGCTTAACTATACAGTAAAGTGGGTTGTGAAAGAATCAGAGTACACAGGTATAAATAGATTAGTGACTAGGGAGGGAGGACATTTAAGTCAATGAGTACAGATTATAGTTGAGTAGAGGAAAAATTCTTGTGTTCTGCTGAGGAGTTAGATGACAAGGGAGAACAATAACATATAGGTTCAGGAATGTGGCCTATATAAATTTTTAAGTTAGTAATACTATACCTTACACTTCAACATAGATAGACGAGAGAATTTAGAACATTCTTAGCATTAAGAAATGGTAAATGTTGTTTGAGGTGAGACATGTTTTAGTTACTTTAATTATTACACAATGTAAACATGGGCCAAAGCATTATGTCACTTCATCGTTATGTACAAGTATTATGTAACAGTAGAAAAAAATCTGAGATTAGTAGGACATGGTCACCAAGGAAGTTCTTTATAGTTAGGAATAAGGGATCATTTGTGGGAAAGATTGAGAAAAGGTCTATACAACGTAGATGCCATGGTCCTAGGTTTCAGCATACTCCACAGACAAGGGAAAACATGCAACTTTTTCAAAGATAAAAATAAGTGAGTTTTGATATTACCATATACGTTTGTGATCTGACCTTTGTTATATATTTGCACTTGGAGCTTCACAATTCCAAACAGCAAGTTCTAAAGTTTATCTTTCCTTCAGGATGACAAGAAGATTCATAATTTCCAGGAAGGTGGGCTATATAACATTCATGGTATAATGGGATCCTGCCAATGATTCCTGGAGTCATTTGAAGATACTCTTATTTCATGAAGCACCTACTTATATGTCACATATATGCTGAATTCATTGCTAAGGACCTGAGAACTGTCTCAGAAGTGCTAGAATTGTAAATTCAAGACTCTTACAATAAATCATTATGCTACATGCAAACTTCTAGAAGATGAATTACTTGCCAGTCTATCACCAGTGCCTATCCACAACACTTGTAAAAATGAATAAGTAAGTGATATACTAATTAAGAATTAAGAAAGTATAACTAATAATTCCTAAGTATTTGAGTTTTCAGTGTCTAAAGACACCATTCTTAAGTATGAGATTAAACACCAACTTAATTTTATTTATAAATCTGGCACATTTTTCTTAATAAAAAATAAATAACATGAATTGAAAGAAGTACTTTCCATTTCCTGTTGGGTATACTGATTCTTCTATTTATTCTCAGGTAAATACAGTGTTATGGTTTTAGTACTAGTGTGTCATGAACATCTATTTTCACCCATCTTTTCTTAGTAAAAGAAATAGCAATAAGAATAGCTACTAAAACCCTATTTTATAACCTAAACTGTTACAGTCACTATATAAGCACAGGCTTTTCATCCACTGCCTCATTCACTTTTCACAGGAAACTAGTCAGAGAAATGTTAATCCTAGGTTTTATAGACGAAAAACCTGGAATTTAAAGAAATACATTTTACTAAGGTTACAAAAATAGTAGAACCTAGACAAAATCAAAGCAATCCTAAAATAACTGGCTTACCTATAGAGACAGTTCATGTACCAGGTGAAGAGTCATACTACACTACGGTCTCCATTCCTAGGTATGGGAAAATATTCATCCTTTTTTCAAAATTTATCTAATATTCAGAATTGTAGTAGACTTTCTTAAAAATCACCTGTAATTCTCGTATGTAATTAAAAACTGATACCTACAAGCATTCTTCTTGGGTACCTTTGAAAACCATATTTTCAGTGTTGACTTACCCTGCATATACCTATGTGATTTGTTTGTCCTAGAAAACCTCACACTTCTTTAAGGCAAGATTGGACAAGATTCAATTATGGAAATCTTAAAAAGACATATTCGGTACTTTGTTAATAACAAGTTCTTTTTTCTTTCTTTCTTTGAGACAGGGTCTTATTAGGAAGCTCGGCCTGGAACACAGATATCTGCCTGTCTTTGCCTCCTTGTGCTGGGAGTAAGGTGTGGATCATCAAGCTCAGTTTCATAAACTGTTCCTAATAAACACAGACAAAAGCTGCTAGTGTGAATAAACAATTTTTAGCTGATAATTTAAATAAAAATTTACATTCAACTCTTCTGTCAAGTATCCTATAATTAAAAATACTCAAATACTCAAATTATTTTGTAATTGTAAACATTTTTAGTTCAATTCTAATAAAAATGTTCAACTTTCATAAATCAATATTAAATATATTTTATATTTACATAAAATATAAAATCTATAGCTCTCATGTGCTATGGAAATAGGCCTTGTTTAATTTTTGTGTCATAATTTTAGGTAATCTTTATAATATAGCTTTCTACAACTAAAATTAGCTTATGACTATACAAGGACAAAGGTAATTCATCTTAAAATGCACAAGTAATTGAAAATTTCTCTAGGCCTATGATTATAGATAGAAATATATGAACATTTGATTTGTACAAAACCACACCCTGACAGGAATTATATTATTTCCTCACATGACACTGTACTTTGCTTCTTCAAATACAACAGAATCAACTGGAAAGGACAGATTTTAATCTGAAATGTTACTGCGCTTTCCTTTCTTGGTAGAGAAGATTATGTGGCAATTTATGCGATGCATTAGAGATCAGGTTCTTGCCCTAAGTTTACATGATTGATGGGTTTCTATTTGAACAGGCATAAATGTGAATAGCAACTGTGAAATGTTTACCAGAGAGACACAGCTAATGCAACTTCAACCAGTTTCCCTTTTTATTGCCAGCATGAAATTGATTCCAGTACAGCAAAATGTTTTTGAAACCACACACAAAATTTTAGTATACAGTTTAAATCTAACACAAAGCAACAGACATACAAATTCACAACATAGTTCTAACAGCTGGTTAGACATAGATGTTAATGATTCACAGAAAAGCCCATTCAATAAACCATTTTTGAAATAACGTGTTTGCTCAGGATACAAATTGTTCAGTTTTGAGTCACAGCTAAACTCTTGAGACTAGAACAGCTCATTCCATACTGGGTCTTGTAAAATGTATTTTTAAAAAATTACATTCTATATAGGCCATATACACAAATGCTATTTATTTTTCTAAGCCACACTATTCTTACTGAATAGTCTGTCTGTCTTGAAAGTCAAAAATTTCAATAGACTCATTCATACTTGATAGGAAGAAAGACCAGTAGTATCCATCTGCTGGTTTGTATTTAAGTGCACTCAAAAAATGAAAAGGACATTGCCCAGAACCCTGGCACTGTGATTAATATTTCTTACAATGTTTCTCCCCGAATGACAATCATGCAACCCCCCCCAACAGAATTTACTGAAACTAGAACATCTGAAGACAAATTGGATCTGCATTATGGATACCCAGAAGCACAATCCTGGGTAAGTCATCCCACATGGTACTCTCCAACCTTGCAACATTTAGGGTAATACAGTCAAAAAGGGATGTAGCATTTATGAGTGCCAGATTCCAGACTGAGTTCTAGATTCCATGCCCACATTTTACATACACTTTCACCTTTAATGTCTAAAGGAAACTCTAAAAGTACAAATGATTATTTCTGCTACATCAGGAGACACTGATGATCAGAAATATGAAACAATTCAGTAACAACAGTCAGGAATCAAAGCTAGACCTAATTGACTATACTCATTGTGAAGAGAGAGCATATATATGAAGCAGGTAAATATAAAAATATAAAGACCCAAGAGTGACAAAGCTGACAACATTGGGGTGAATTAAATTACAATAATTCTTCCAGTAATAACAATAAAAAATGTAAAAGTATTAGAAAATGCAAAACAGAACAAAAATCATTCTTATATTTTTGGTTTTGAGCCTAGCCTTTAAAATGGCTGAGCACCAAAAATCATTCTTAAGGATATCCTGGAGATTAACCAAAAATATGTAGAGAGGAAAAAAGATTATCTTTGGATAAAATATGTGTCCTCAACCTTATTGAAAACCACTGGACACACACACACACACCATGGAACATGAAAGGGCTCAATAAGAGCAGGAAGTCAATAGAGGGTAACAGGGGTGAATATGATCTAATGTCATAACTCATATTATACTACTTAACCAGAAATCTGCATTCACTGTCTTGTCTGTTGTAATTACTAGAGGTCAGAACTCAGATCAGAGAGAACAAATATAAGCTGAGCATGGAAGAAGGGAAGAAAGAAGGAAAACTGGCAGGAGCTGCAAACTCTCCTATGCATTGTATGTGGTATATATGGATGTGTGCACTGCTTAGGGAAGATGGCGGGAACCCCATGGACAGTACACTGTCTCACTGAAAACAGCAGCTGTCCTTGCACAAGACAAAAAGCTGATGTCTGGATTTCATCCAACTAGAGCTAGTGAAACCTCTGGCTTTCCACAGAAGTCCTCAAAGGGTCACACAGGATCACTATAGGATCAAGGAAGAGCATAAACTGTTCTGTTTTAGTAAGACATAAAGTAAGCCTTTAAGAGACACTTAGCAACTCCTCTGCTAAGTTAAAAAACAAACACATAAACAAAAAATAAAAACAAAATAACTTTTGGTGGAAAGGAACAAAATTTAGTCTCACAAGTATGCCATCTACATCCAATACATACAACATGAAAAAATAGGAAAGTACCAAAAATCAGCTAATTGAAAATAATGAGATTACCAATAGAACTATGTTAAGCAGCTATTATCAAGGAAAATTATCATAGGGAATTTCAGCAGAGGAGGAGAAATAAAAAAATTCAAGTGCTCTTAAAATAGTTAATGTGAAAAAAACCAAAATAAATAAATAAATAAATAAATAAATAAATAAATAAGTCCGGGCGTTGGTGGTACATGCCTTTAATTCCAGCACTCGGGAGGCAAAGGCAGGTGGATCTCCACAGTTCAAGGCCAACCTGGTCTCCACAGCGAGTGCCAGGATATGCTCCAAAGGACACAGAGAAACCCTGTCTTGAAAAAAACAAACAAACAAAAAAACCAAAAAAACCCAAGTTAATGTGGTAAATTTTTGTTATATATATGTTACTACATGAAAGAATTAAATGGAATTATAGAACTGAAAACTAAAGTGTTAAGATGAAAAACAAGCACTAGATGGGCTTTAAAAGAGTATTGGAGAGGGAGAGAAAACAGCCATTCACCTGGAGGTTAAGCAGACAGAAACATTTCAAAGAATAGTTAAAAATATTAGGGAAAAATAACAAGGTCTGACACCCTCACAACCAGGAACAATATTGAACTGTCATATTTAAATATAAAGTTGAAGAAAGAAAAATGGAGAAATATTTGCAGAAGCAATGGAAAATTCCTCACGTTTGGTTGTAAAATCAATTTTTAGAAACCAACAGGTCAGAAAGAAGCCTGCAAGGAAAAAAGCTCTTAGGTACAACCTGTCACACTGCCAAAAACAAAGGAAAAGGAGTAAGTTTTAATCTGGGCATGGTGGCACAGGCTGCAATCGTTGTGGTCAGGAGGTTGATGGAGGAAGGGGAACTGCAAGTTCGGGGCCACCCAGAACAATACATTGAGATCCTATTTCCAAAATTAAGAAATAAAATATTATTAAGAAATAAAGTGCTTGATCTTAGGAGGAATATATAAACATAAAATAAATATTGAAGAATGAAGGAATATCCTTCAATATATACAGGATATCAGGATAATGATAACGATGACATTTTCAACCAGTTTGAAAAAAAAAAAAGACAAATGCTAGAGAACAGAATTCCAGATAAAGCTTTTCATATAAAAAAAATCAGGCCATTAACTGACTGCTTTCTGGGTAGATTTAAGGCCCACTACACAGCAGGAAATACATACCTGATACTGTAACTCTGACCAAGAACCCATAGTGGCAAGAACCCACAAGCTCCCGGATTACACTCACTACTATTATTTTCCTAAATGGGCACAGTATCAAGCTGTTCTCTCTACCCATAGTTAAATACAGTTTGTAGACACCCCTCATCCCAGAAGTTTCTTTTGTGGTGGACAGTGGTCGATGGACAAACTCATAACTGGTTGAAGTATAGAGACTAAGCATCTGTGAATGCTCAGTGTCAGCTGGGACATATGTATCACCTTCACAGTCAGGGAGGGGTAGTGGAAAGATTGTAACAGCTGGAGGTCAGAGAAGACTGCTGTGAAACACTATCTTTCGGAAAAGTCAGGACTTTTGCATTTATGAGCTCATAGCTCCTTTAGTTTTCTACAACAAACTTGCCCAGAATCAAACCAGGTAGCATTCCAGGGTGGAGAGATGAGAAGCTTTCTAGGGAATGAGAGAAAGTTTTCTTTAAGGATGTGGTCTGTGTAGATTTACCATGTTCCAGTGCACGGTCTCACACCCATGAAAATATGAGTAGTACAAACTGGACTAAGTGTGTAATGGGAGATGGCAAGTAGTGGATATGGATCTGGGAGCTACTGTAGGGTGAATATTAGCAAAATACATTGTACTTATGTATGACACTCTCAAAGAATTGCTAATAGACAGAAAAGAACAACCAGGCAATGGGGTGAAGAAAAAATGGTGTTTATATTTTATAATCTTGAACATGAACTCCAGAAACTATCAGAGAAACACTGATTACTAGTGTAAAATGGTAAACTTCAGTATGGGGAAATAAAAAGAGAAACAACATAAGTTCACAGGCAAAGTAAACTACAGAAAAGTATTTCAAACATGAAAAAAGTCACATTTTATTAGTATGAGAAGAGCCTAAGAGGAGTAAAAAAGAAGTAAACAGTAGAAAGACCACTGACAAAGGTTACCAGCTGTATCCGTTATGTGCAAACAGATGTGATGGTTTATGCATGTGAATGTGTTATGTGACTAGTGTGATCCTTCACTAGGGTGTGGTCAGATTATTTCTGAGATAATAAAGAGAATACGGAAGACTTGTGTTACAGGAGGATCAACTTTTAAACCTCTCTCTCTCTCTCTCTCTCTCTCTCTTTTTTTTTTTTTTTTTTGAGACAGGGTTTCCCTGTGTGTCTGTGGAGCCTGTTCTGGAACTAGCTCTTATAGACTAGGCTGGCCTTGAACTCACACAGATCTGCCTGCCTTTGCCTCCCAAGTGCTGGGATTAAAGGTGTGCACCACTACCACCACCACCCAGCTTGTTTCTCATTTTCAATCCAAATGTATGTGCTGCTTTTGTAACTGAAAAGTTCAGTCCCACACAAACATCCTTCCAAAGGAGCGACACACCCAGGAACATGCTGATGTTGTGAACCAGTGCCTGTGCAGTTCAGTGGTTGCTCTTATCTCATTGCAGATGCTCCATGCTGAATAATATTACATTGTTAAAACATTTTTTAAAAAGTGAGTTGCTTGCTAAAAAACCCAGTAAGACTCTGTAGTAAGGGAAGTTAGGTTAAATAATTAAATTTTACCTGGGAACATATTTTACTGTCTTTAGTTTTTGAAATACACAGAGGAAAACAGGTAGTACATAGAATGCTTACTCCTCTGAAGTCAGAACTAGTTTTCTCTAGGACCTACCTTTACTATACTCTGCAACTCTGGGAGTAACCAACTCCCATTCTCAAATGCTCATCACACTGAGACCTCCCTCACGGGTGTAGCTTCTACCCACAGAAGCATTTCTTACAGAAAACCTATGAGTCTGGCTTACTAGCAACAATTAAATCAAGCAGCTGTGTTCTGTAAACAAGTCACCTGGCAAGGCATGGGAGGGATTAACCTTAGAACCTGTCTTTACCAGTGTACAGCAGGTTATATCCTACATAGGTTTCAAGAACTTTCTTCTCCAAGACCTAATATCAAGAAGATCTTTTTCCCCAAATGTCAGAAACAGCGAAGCTCATCACAACAGCAGTTCAGGAATAGAGATTATATGATAATTTCATTTAAATGTCTTGATGCCACAATAGTATAGGGATTATTAAATAGCACATTCTATATTGTTCATGTTCATACATGTCTATGGCATAAATATTTTCAAAATATTAAGGTGAACAAATATACATAGAGAAAGGATTATATCAATAATATAGTATATTAGAGATGAAAAGAACCTTAGACAGTTTCTGATAAATCACAGTGCCATAAAGGACATCCATCTTGTCCTTTAGTCAGGACCATTACTAGCAAACAGTTATTCAACCTTATTAAGAAAATATTACTGATTACAATCTTTCCAATACTAGATCTATTCTGTCCCCTATCCTTACTCTTGGAATGTAGACATCTTTGGGGAAAGTTCAATTCATAACGGTTTCCCTAGGTTTTCACCAGTGAGGCAAGGTATGTTTTTGCTACAGATATAAAATCCCCTTTGCTTTTCTGTTTATTGCTACAAACCTCTTATTTTTTAATGTTAAGAGTTTCCTGATTAGATCAGTATATCTCCAATATTTCATCATTACAAAGCATTTTATTATTAAAAATTATTTTATGATACCCACTTCTAAAAGATTTTACTCTGTGGATTAAATAATAATGTTACAAAGCTAAGAATATTTAATTAATATTAAACTAATTGTAATTAGGGCCATAATGCCTGAGAGGAAAATCGCTGCTCTAGTACTTAACTGCAAGACTTAGAAAAGCCAGCCAGTCCTGTCCTTAGACACACAGAGGACTAAGGATGTGATGATTCATTCTATGTGTCAGCCCTACCTCTCTTAGTTTCAACAATACTTTGGGAAATCAAGTACAACCCAAAGCCCTAAGGCCAACATGTGACTATAAAGTTCAGGAAACACAGAAGTTACCTCACAGTCAAAACTGCAAACTCTCTAGTTAACTCTTATACAAGTCTAAGGAAATCCTTAGCATGGGAGATGTCTAATGCAGTGGGCTTCGAATTGCCTTAATTTTAAAAGCATTCCTTTTGTATGGTGACTACAAAAATAGATGTGTTTCTTGTAGTACTCATTTTTCAATTAAGAACACATTTGAGGGGTATCCACCATATGCAAAGAATAATTTGAGGCAGACTTTACCTGTGCTTTAGATATTTCATGTTTTACACAAGAACAGAAAACCACAAGAACCTCTGAATAGATTTTGATGTTTCACCTCCCCTCCCTTTTAGACACTTCAGAGGAAGAAAACGTATACAAAATCCTTTCTTTAAAATGCTGATAGTGTACAACCTTTACGACAATGCAGAGTAACATGGGCATGATGAAGAGAGGGGATGACAAGCATGTCCTCATGATCTATACAAAACCAAGCTAAGATTGACTACAATAAAGAAAAGAATTAATGTTAAAATATATAATAAACATGCTCAAATACAAATAATTTTAAAAGCTCAGTTAAATTTTACTTTAATGATTTTTTTTTTCTTTCTCTGCTTCTGAAGAGGAAAGAGCCCTGGATTACACAGTATAGCAAAGGAAATATTAGATCAGGTTTTTTTTTTTTTTTTTTGAAGACTTATTTAGTTTTATTTTATGTGTACTGGTGGTTTGTCTGCTTATCTGTGCACCATGTGTATGCAATGCCCTTGGAGGCCAAAAGAGGGTGTCCAGATCTTTTGGAAAGGGAGTTATAAACCATTGTTAGCATCCATTCTGGTGCTGGGAATCAAACCCATGTTCTCTGGAAGGGCAGTGAGTTCTCTTAACTGCTGAGTCATCTCTCCAGTCCTTTCAGTTACATTACCAAGGAAAATTATCAGGGCAATTATAAACACAAATGCCATATTATCACTGAAGTCTTCAGGCAGACCATTTTGCCTTGTTTAAAACATCAAAATAGTTATTAATTTTTTATAGAAAATTATTTTTTTCATTAGGACAAAAAACTGTTCTCCACAAACTGATGGGGGGTGGGTCCTGCCAAGGACAACATTCACTCCACTCAATGTACATGAAGAAGTCGAACTTATGACTACAATGGAGCCATCATCCCCACTTTCTAGTCTCTTTGGTGTGGGAAGGTACTCTGCAGGCTACCAAAGGAGAAACATGAACACCAAACCAGCCACAAAACCTTTGACCTACAATCTGTCCTGCCTGAAAAATATGCTAGGGCAATGGTGGCACAGAATGTGTGGGAGTATCTAACCAATGTCTGATTTGATCTGAGGCCAATTCCAGAAGAAGGAATCCATACTTGATAGGCTTGGATAACCAAAAATCAGATACTTGATACCCCATAGATCTAGGGTAGAAACCAAACACTGCTGGTCTAAAAAAAAAAAAAAATTAATAAAATGATTCCTAATGATATTCTGCTAGACCAGGGTTTTGCCCAGTCATCATCACCATCATCAGAGAGGATTTTTCCAGCAGCAGATAGGAGATGTGGAGACCCACAGGCAGACATTATGGAGAGAGAGAGAGAGAGAGAGAGAGAGAGAGAGAGAGAGAGAGAGAGAGAGAGAGAGAGAGAGAGAATTGGAGGAATTGGAGGTCTTCTTCAAATCCTTCCCTCAGGGAATCCCACAGAAGAGAAGGCAGAAAGATTGTAAGAGCCAGACAGGATGGAGGACACCAGGAGAACAAGGCCCTCTGAATCAACTAAGCAAGGTGAATATGCCCTCACAGAGACTGAAGCAGCAAGCACAAGGCCTACATGGGTTTGTATCAGGTCCTCTGCATATATATTATCGCTTAGTATTTTCATAGGGCTTATGACTGTGAGAATGAGTGGGTCTCTGACTCTTGACTGTTGTTGGAAATCTTTTCCTCCTGTTGGGTTGCCATATCCAATGTCAATACGATTGTTTTTGCTTCATGTTATTATACTTTATTTTGTCTTGTTTGGTTGTTATCTCTTACAAGCCTGTTGTTTTCTAATGAGAGAGAGGGGAGGGGAGGTAGGAGGAAACAGGAGGAATAAAGAAAAGAAACTATTATCAGGATATATTGTATGAAAAAAGAATTTTTTTTCAAAAAATGAATAAAAATACATGAAAGATGGAGCTGCAAATCCTTTTGATTAATAACACATATTTTCAATTTGCTTTTAGAAACTATATATTTCAATAAAACATATGGTGTGTGATTTTTGATTATACCAATATTACACTAGTGATATGTACTCCACAAGCAAAATGGAATGCTTATCAGAGCTAGAAAATTAGGGTAAAACCTTGCAAATTTGACCAAATTTTAATATTTCATAGGGTTAGTGTTGTAGTCAAATGGTTGCCTATAATAATGGCACATTACCCACAAAACAGACCCCCATGTAAAGAAATATATGGGTTATATAAAAAAAAGAAAATTATTTTTTCATACAGTATATTCTGATCATGGTTTTCCCTCCTTCTTCCTCCCCAAGCATGCCTTTCTTCTCTATAGAAAACAAACTGGCAACAAACAAACAAACAAACCAATGGCAACATGTAATCTTAGATCACAAATCTCTATATGCATTATCACAAGTAAAGAAAAAGTGGTAGCAACTGCTCCATGATTTTAAAAAGGAGAGCTATAGACAAGGCAGTAGAGTGTAAAGAACTGATAATAGAGACACTCACAAATAAAGCAAGCACATGTCATAGAATATGCCTCATCACAAAGGCAACAGCTTTTCAGAATCTGCACAGTAGAGAAATCTCTAATTTCAAACTGAAATTTCTTCTTTAGCTCTATATTCAGCTAAAGACAGAATACAGAGTTATAATTGAATAATGATCCTCCTAAAAGTCTGTTTATACCAGTTCCCCAGTAGCTATGCACTGGGTCTCTGCTTCTGCTTCCATCTGCTATTGGATGAAGGCTCTAGGATGGCATTTAAGGTAGTTATCAGTATCATTATCCGGGAAGGGCATTTAAGGTAGCTCTCTCCTATTGCTTAGATTCTTAGTTGGGGTCATCCTAGTATATATCTGGACATTTCCCTAGTGCCAGATTTCTCTTTAAACCTATAAGGGCTCCCTCTATTAGGTATCTCTTTTCTTGCTCTCCTCTATTCTTCCCCCAACTCATTCTTCCTGGTCCGTCATGTCTTCCTCCCTGTTCCTCTTCGGCTACTCTCCCCCGTCTCAATTTGCTCAGATCTTGTCCCTTTCCCCTTCTCTGGGGGACCATGTAGCTATGAATGTGATCTTATTAAGATATACTGTATTCTTCCCCACAGTAAGGGGAAGAACAGAAGAAAATAAGATAAAAGATATCATAATAGAGGGTTTTAAAGAGAAATCAGGCACTAGGGAAATGTCTGGAGATCTACAAAGATGATAGCAACCAACAATCTAAGCAACAGAGGAGAGGCTACCTTAAATGTCCTCCCCTGATAATGAGATTGATGACTGACTTATATGCCATCCTATAGCCTTCATCCAGCAGTTGGTGGAAGTAGAAGCAGTCACACACAGCTAATCACTGAACTGGAATCCAGTTGCAGAGAAGGATGAGTGATGAGCAAAGGGGTCCAGACCAGGCTGGTGAAACCCACAGAAACAGCTGACCTGAACAATGGGGAGCTCCTAATACCCAGACTGATGGCTGGGAAACCAGCATGGGAGTGATCCAGATCCCAGGAACATGGGTGTCAGTGAGGAGACATCAGAAATCCATGGGGTCTCCTGTAGTAGATCAGTACTTATCCCTAGCATAGTTGTGGACTTTGGGAGCCCATTCCACATAGAGGGATACTCCCTGAGCCAAGACACACGGGAGTGGGCCTAGGCCCTATACCAAAGGATATGACAGACTCTCAAGACCACCTATGGAAGGCCTCACCCTCCCTGGGGAGCAGAAATGGTATGTGCTAGGTAAGGTTTTAGTTGGGGAGGGGGTGGTAGGGAAGGAGGGGAGGGAAAGGGAACTGGGATTGATATGTAAAACAATCTTGTTTCTAATTCAAATAAATAAATGGAAAAAAAAGATACACTGTAGCTTTTGCAGATGTAGTCAAGTTTCTTCCTGCATTAGTTGTAGCCCCCTGAGTCAGTAGTGCCTATAAGAAAAGAAGAAGTGGGTTGCAGAGACAGATCAGTAAGGTTCCAGATGCACAAACACAACATGGAACATGAATTAGGATATCCATCGTCCATGTAGATACTGGGTGTGGAGCTGTCAGTACACGTGACTGGGGTAAAGTAAATTTTACTTTACAGTGGCAGGTAAATTTCTGGCACTCATTGTCCAGGTAGCCTATCAATATCACCAAGTTCAAAGTTCAGTGGGAGACAGTTTTTCAAAACATAAGATGGATATTGATCAAGGAAAACATCCAAGATTGAGCTCTGATCTCCACATACATTGCTTACATGAACACTCATGTGCACACATCTATATAAACAGACACACACAGACACAGACAGACACACACACACACACACACACACACACACACATGCACACAAACAAAATCTTCCTGATTACTGCATTTGGAGTCCCCAGCTTACAGAAATGTGAGAGAACAGTTTTTGCAATTTTAAGTCACTAAGTTTGTGGTAGTTTCTTACAATGACCTGGGAAACTCTAGATTTCTCTAATCATTTTGACCTATATATGGAATATTCTTTCAAATAATAGTGGTTAATATAAAATTCATCAGTACAACAGACATAAGATGTAAAAAAGTTATTATTTACAAGTTATTAGAAAAACCATTGTTTATCACCTCACAAAAGTAGAGTAATGATATCATCATCTCTTGACTGAATTATATGTTAGGCAAATGTTAAGTACTTAATTTATTACTCATATAACTATCTTATTTAATTCTCAAAATTGCACTATTATTATTACTCCTATTTTAAAGCTAAATAAGTTGGTGTCAAAGAGAATTAGTAATTTGTACAAGGTCACACAGATGGTGAACACTATAGTTGAGGTTAATTGGTCAGTCTTAATCTGTTCTATAAAGCTAATAATTCCTACCAATATATTCTAAGTGTCCTTTTAAGTCATAAAGGTTTTTACTACCATAAATGGCATCTAAACCTAAAATCATGGGAGATAAATGAAATAAGACTTCAAATTACAATCTAAGTATCTTCAGCTTATTAATGATGCAGTCATAAATAGAATGAAATTAATCAAGAACAAGGGGGTGAGTTCTTAATATTGTGGGGAAAACATGAATTAAAGCTATCTGTCACATATATGCTGTAGTGACTAAAGGATAACTAAAACTGGACCAGTGGGGTGGCTCAGCTGCAAAGACTTGCTGCAAAGACTTAGAACCTGAGCTGGAGCCCTGGGACCCACATGGTAGAAGGAGAGAATCAGCTCCTGCATGTTACCTTCTGACAGCCACATGTGCAACACAGTACACATGCACCACACCCGCCAGAAATAAATGTAAAACAAAGATAGATAGTTAATTGAAACAACATTTGGTACATAGACAAGTTAAGAGGTTATTTTCAACAGAAATTTGATGGGCTATTAATGGAGGAATAGAATCTATGGAACTACTTCTCTGTTTCAAATCAGTCAAGTTCTAGTATATTTTTAAAAAATACTCCAGTGGTTGGCTATATACTAAACTAAGAAAAGATATAAAAAATTCAGTGGGGAAAAAGATTTAGAAACAGTGACTTAGCAAAGTATTTAAAGATTAAATGAGGATGTTCCTTCTCCCATGAAAAATTGGCAGATGGGTGCTGGTGGCTCTGGACACTTACCTTGCAGCTCTTCTCAAACACAAAGCAGCTTGATCAGCAGCTCCTTAATTCGGGTATGTCTGTACCAGAAATCTAGTGAGCACATACTAACACTATGCTGTTACTGTGTGGCAGGGTTGTTACAATAAAAGACCCAGAGACTGATACTGGGGTTCAAACTTCAAGCTGAAGATCAGAAAAGCAAAGCAGCCGGCCACTAGCTCTCACCTCTAGCTCAGGTTGAAAGGGTTGATCCTGTCTCCATGAGTTCTCACCAAGCCTCAAACTGCTGCCTCTCCTCGGTGTGGCTGGAGAATGAGTCCTTCTCTGAGATCTTGCTTTTGTCTTACATACTTCCCTAATGTTGGGATTAAAGGTGTGAGCTGTTTCTCTTTTAGACTGATTCACTTGTGTGTGTATCTGGGTGGCTGGCCTTGAACACACAAAGATCCAGCTACCTCTTAATCCTGAGTCCTAGGATTAAAGGTGTATACCACCACCTCCTAGCTTCTTGCTGTTGGGATTAAAGTTGTGTGCCTGACTTTTATGGTTTACAGCTGACTTTGCTTTTCTGAATCCTCAGTCAAGCTTTAATAAATCATAAATAATATATCATTACACAGGGGCAGTACAGCTGCTTGGGAATTGTGATCAGGATTTGATGCCCCCAAATTTTTCCAATTAAACACAAGAATTGATTTTGATTCTCAGAAAAGAAAACAACTAAGCTGTACTTTTTTTTTTTTTTTTTAAACATTTACAGTATCCTTTAGTTACAGAAAGCATCACTCTAGGTCAGGCTTGCAGAGTAGGTGTGTTTACTGAAGACCTTAGGTCTATGAGCTGAATGAAAACTAGAAAACTCAAAGCCTAACTACAGTATCTATACATGAAATTCTCACCTCTCCTTACATTTTAAAGAGGCTATTTTTTTTACTTCTCTTTATTTTCACCTACTTGAGACTTTATTTTTTATGAATGTAAAAAAGTTAGAAGACTGCCTGTATGTTTTTAAAAAGGATTGTCAGCTTCTATATAGGTAAACATTCCCTTAATGACAATGTACTTAATTTCAGTCTTGATGATGGTAGTCTTAAGGATTCAGGCATTATGCTGGCCTTCTCCTGTCACTGGGCAGAATGCACTCAGGCAGTATCCTGGTCAACATGCAGATCCAAAGAACCCCTTTAAGAGAAAGACCCCTGCTCACTTGCACTCTCTTCCCTCGGCTCTACCCCCGCCCCCACTCCCCACCCGCTTTCCTGCTGTTTCCCTGGGGCAGACAGGACATTTCCTGTCTCCCTCTTCCCTTCTGTCCTCTCTGTGTCTCTTTACCTCTTTCCTTCCCCGCCCCTCCCCTTTCTAATAAAACTTCTCACTAAGCTCTGTGTGTCTGGCATGTTTATCCCCCACTTGGTCACCCTCATCTGCCATGGAACCCACCAAGATTCCCCTTTAGCTTTATTGAAAAAGGAGTTCTTAATTGGTCTATATACTAAAAAGCCACAGTCAGATATAGAGGGAAATGCTGAGAGATTAGAGAGAAGGAGCAAACCACAGCACACATTACCTACTTATAGAGAGAAGGAACAAACATAGCACACCTTACCTCCTTAGTGTCTCAGCAGAGAAGATGGTGATTTCTTGTTTCTCCCTGCTTATATCCTGTTTCTGCCCAGCCACATCACTTCCTGTGTGTCTGTACAGACCTCCAGACCTCTATGGTTAGCTAATGGCAAGCTCCATTCTCTGACCCCCAGATAGGCTATATTTGTGCAAGAAAGATACCACCACATAACAGTCTCATCTACAACTTTTATTCATCTGAAAATAACTGCATTTGCCAGAAGAGCACCTTGAAGCTGGGGGAAACCTTATGATGCTGTAGACTGATAAAATAAAATTCTGGGTGGGATATAATGTGATGGCTCTCTAAGATTCACTTGCGTCTCTTGAGCCCTTAGAGAGGACAATGCTGAAGTTTTAAATTAGTAAATAAATGGTACAAATAAGTCTAAAATGAATAGAAAATGATTAAACCTCAAAATATATTTCATATTTTTAGTTATATGTTTTTAAGATAGATGCAACAGACTGATTTTCAAATGTGAGTAGTTAATTTCTGCTACATAAGCCCTCATTTTGTATCTATGGATTTAATATGTCCTTAGTCTATATAACACTGGTGGGGCATAAGCACTTTAACAATTTCTGACATGTAACAGTCCTAAAGAAAAGAAGGAAGTGAGAAGACAAGAAGTAGACAAGTTAACAAGAACTCTTTCTCACTAAAATACAATATGATTCTACTTGACTTTATAAAGTTAAAAAGCAGAAAACTCATTATACAAATATTTCATTGCTTGCCTCCAAAAAATTGTTGACATCCTCTGTGGCCATCTGCCAAGGTGGTCCTTCCTCTGTGCTTGATAGATTTAGAAGAGTTTCTGGGTTCTGTGGGTTGACGGAAGAAAATACTCTGTGCTCTTGATATCTTGTATTTATTTTCTTGGCTCTGTTAAAAAGCAAACAAGGCTAAATTTACCAAATTTGAACCATTATTTTGTACAGGATATTCACATTTAAATCTAACTTAAACTTTTTATGAAATTTGCTTAGAATCATATAATTTGAGCTTTAAACACAAATTATGTGCTAATAATATGTGTAATAAGGAACCGCATGAATAAGGTGACATGACTCCCATGCTTCCCACTAAGGGAAACCAACTCCATCTGCCTCCATTTGGATCCAAATACAGGTGAGTTCAACCTGGATCAGATGTCCTGCTGCTTTCACTCAAATACCTGGGCAAAAACTAAGTGCTTATTGAGGGAAGGCAGTAATTTTTAGTTGTTTGTTCTACAGATGCTCCATCTATTAATACAGATAATGAAAATGAATGGCAGAAATTACCTTGTATAAACTTCCACAAAGATCTAGTTGAGACAGCTGGGATATGAAACAGATCAGGTCTGGTTTAAGAATCTATATTTTAACAGTTATGCTAGAGTCCTATAACACTATACTGTATAGATTTTTTGATATTAAGTTATGTATAAATATGATAATGACATATATTTAAATTTATAGTTAATAAGACTGCCAAAGGACAAAGTTATTGTTCAGTTTGGGGTAAAATATTTTTTATCTTGAGAAATTAGTAAATATAAAATATACTACATTTTTAGAGTCATTCACAGTAATAGACATCTTTGGGATTGCTTCCCAGACTACCCTAACATTAAATGCTGACCCTTAATGCTGACAAGGCAAGTCACAAATCTACTCCTGGTCCTGGACAGAAATTAAGTTTTATTTAAGATATTATAATAATAAAGGTAAAAATGTTTGCTGTGTGATCATTAACATATCTAGCTTTCAATAGTTACATACAAGCAATTCAAAACATGTAATCCAAGTTGTACTAATAATCATCCAATTATGTATTTTTGAAAAATACAAACATGACTGATTTTTAGCTAAGACAAAAAGTTCTATAGATTCTGCTCCTCCATTAACAGCCCATCAAACTTCTGGTTGAAAATAACCTACTAACTTGTCTATGTACCAAATGTTGTTTCAATTAACTATCTATATTTGTTTTACATTTATTTCTGGCGGGTGTGGTGCATGTGTACTGTGGTGCACATGTGGCTGTCAGAAGGTAACATGCAGGAGCTGATTCTCTCCTTCTACCATGTGGGTCCCAGGGCTCCAGCTCAGGTTCTAAGTCTTTGCAGCAAGTCTTTAGCAGCTGAGCCACCCCACTGGTCCAGTTTTAGTTATCCTTTAGTCACTACAGCATATATGTGACAGATAGCTTTAATTCATGTTTTCCCCACAATATTAAGAACTCATCCCCTTGTTCTTGATTAATTTCATTCTATTTATGACTGCATCATTAATAAGCTGAAGATACTTAGATTGTAATTTGAAGTCTTATTTCATTTATCTCCCATGATTTTAGGATTAGCTGCCATTTATAGTAGTGGTCAGAGTAAATTAAGAAAATATGTAAATAGTGGATAAAGTAAAATTCTGAGAAAACCAATAATCACAGCAACAGTGACTCAGTAAAGTATTTAAAGGTTAAACAAAGACATTCCTGCTCCACTGAACCTCTGGGTGGATGGCTCCAGGTAGTTCACGAGGTTCAGGTATATCTGTGCTGGAAGGCAGCCATGGCAAATTCACTCTTCATGGTCTCACAAAGCTCAGTGACCACACATGGACACTGTTTAGAACAAGGAGGCAAGGACTATGAAATTGGTTTGGTTGTGTTGACCAGGTTTGGAAATCCAAAAAGTTCACCAAGAACTGTAGAATATTTTCAAATAGGATACATATGTATATGATGACAAAGTATATTTACATTAAAAAAGTAAAAACACAGATTGTACACCCAGACCAACCCAAGTATACATCATGAACCCTGATGTCTTCTTTCTTTCTGGCATATTTCCAATTCTCCAGATGCTTTGCATGTTTGAAGTGTGAGAGCAACTGTCAAAGTCTGTAGGGTGGCACCCTATCCACTTTGCTTCGGGTCTATTGATTAGGAAAACTATTTACCCAAAACTCAGAGGGAAAGGCAAGCTCATCTTTGCTCCATAACCTTGTTTTCAGTCCCAGTGTTTAACAATGACTGAAAGCTGTAGAGAAAGAACTTTTAATTCTTCACTAAACATAGGTAGTGATTTATCACCCCCAGGTGTCCAGATATTCTGTGTTTACATATACTCCCTGAAAGCAGCTTCTGTAGGGAATTCAGGTACCAAATAAATGAAGGTATTCAGGAACGTGTAGAACTACTCATTCACCATCTTAAACTACTGCCTCTTATATCATGCCTGGCACTGCATTCAGATATATCCTCATCAGATGCATACTACGCTATGGATTATATGCTACTGATTACTTATTAGAAATTATTCACATCTCTCTCTCTCTCTGTCTCTGTCTCTCTCTCTCTCTCTCTCACACACACACACACACACACAGAGTAGTTTTTCACATTTCTCAATTTTCATGCAAAATTTTTATATATTTATTATAAAATAAATATATGTAATATGTAAAAACACACATATTTTTAAAGGAAATATTCCCATTTGGGCTGACAATACCCTCTCCCTTGTAAGAGTTGAAGACCATCTAACAGAAAACCTTAATACCAGGTATGTATGATAAACTCTCTTTTGAACTATTGGTCAGGGCTGCCCAAGAGACTCTGAACCATTATAAGCTATTGCTATTGCCTTTTGTTATCGCCCAGAGGTGGAAGCTAGGTCCCTATTGTTGAAGACAAAATGTACTTCAGGTGCAGGGCCCAGAAATCTATGAGCTGGAATTGACCTGAAAGACGCCCTGAGGACTAACTTTCAAGGTACCAAAAGGCTCAATGGAAACTTCCAAAGGAAGGAAGCAACCAACAGTTCTACATTGCTAGGGCACTTATGTACCACAACAACCAGCATGGCCCAGTAACCTTAAGAGTGCAGTAATGGTATACATACCTAGGTAGTAACCCAAACATCTCTAATTGGACTTAAATTCCACTCAACAAGAGGAAAACCATGCCTGAAACAGCCAACTACCCAGAGCTAGTAAAGCCATGACTTTTGGTGGGAGAATCTACAAGCTCCATTTTCTTAAACCAGAACAATCCCTAACTGCATTCTAAATAATTGTCATTATACTAACAGGTAGGTATAGTTCTCACCCCTTATCAAGGAAACTTTTCTTTGTAATAGACAGACACCATTACAGAAAAACACAACTAATCAAAATGCAGACTTTTGGAACCTATCCCAGTGCAAATGTCTAAGGCTTAGGGAACATTGCAGAAGAGGGGAAAGAAAAACTGTAAGAAATAGTCTCTCCAGAGCAGAGCACTGAAAAAACACATACAAGTAATGTTATATAGACCAAACAGATTAGGAACACACACACACACACACACACACACACACACACACACACACCAATTATTAATGAAAAACAAACAAGAAGCCATGAATTTGAAAAAGAGCAAGGAAGGGTATATGGGAAGGTTAGAGAGAGGAAAGGCAAAGGGGGAAATGATGTAATTATCAAAAAACAAAAGTAGCACCTTTTCTCTATCCATTCTTCAGTTGAGGGGCATCTAGGTTGCTTTCAGGTTCTGCTTATTAAAAACAACATTACTATGGACATGTTTGAACTTATGTCCTTGTATGAATGTGCATTCTTTGAGTATATGCCCAAGAGAGGAATTGCTGATTCCCATTTTCCTGAGAAACCACCATACTGATTTCCAAAGTGGTCATACAAGTTTGCACTCCCACCAGCAATGAAGGAGTATTCCTTTTTCTCCACATCTTCTCCAGCATAGACTGTCATTGGTGTTATTGATTTTAGCCATTGTGGTCAGTATAAGATGGTTATCTCAGAGTTGTTTTGAGTTGCATTTCCCAGATGGCTAAGGATGTTGAGCACTTTCTTAATTGTCTTTCAGCCATTTTAGATTCCTCTGTTGAGAATTCTCTATTTAGTTCTGCACCCCACATTTTAATTTCATTATTTGGCATTTTGGTGGCTAACTTCCTGAGTTCATTGTATATTTTGAATATCAGCTCTCTGTCAGATGTGGGGTTGGTGAAGATCTTTTCCCATTCTGTAGGCTGCTGTTTTGTCTTGCTGACTGTGTCCTTTGCCTTACAGAAGCTTCTCAGTTTCAGGAGGTCCCATTTATTAATTGTCGATCTCAATGTCTGTGCTACTCGGTGTTATCTTCAGGAAGTGGTCTCCTATACCAATTTGTTCAAGGGTACCTCCCACTTTCTCTTCTAAGAGGTTCACTGTGGATGGATTTATATTGAAGTCTTTGATCCATTTGGAATTAAGTTTTGTGCATGGTGACAGACATGGATCTATCTGCAATCTTCTACATGTCTGAATCCAGTTATGCCAGCACCATTTGTTGAAGATGCTTTTTTCCCCCCATTGTATAAATTTAGCTTCTCTGTCAAAAATCAGGTGTTTATAGGTGTGTGGGTTAATGTGGTAAATTTACACAATGGAGTACTACTCAGCAGAAAAAAGCAATGGAATCTTGAAATTCACAGGCATATGGATGGAACTAGAAGAAACCATGCCGAGTGAGGTAACCCAGTCATAAAAAACAACAACAACAACAAAAACAAACATGGTATGTACTCACTCATATATGAATTTTAGACATAGAGCAAAGGATTACCAGCCTATAATCCACATCACCAAAGGAACTAACTAGAAAACAAGGAGGGCCCCAAGAAAAGAATGCATGGCCCCCTGGAGAAGGGGACAGGATCTCCTGAGCTAATTGGGAGCATGGGGTTCGGGGAGAGGGAAGAAAGAGAGGGGGAGAAGAGGAGGGGAGAAGAGAAAATAGGGGAGTAGGAAGGTTGAGTTGGGGGAAGAATAGCGGAGAGCAGGATGTTAGATACCATAATAGAGGGAGCCATTATAGGTTCGGGGAGAGATCTGGCACTAGGAACATTTCCAGAGATCTACAAAGATGACACTAACTGTCAATCTAAGCAATAGTGCAAAGGGTACTCTAAATGCCCTTCCCCTATAATGACAGAGATGACTACCTTATATGCCATCCTAAAGCCTTCATCCAGCGGCTGATAGAAGCAGAAGCAGACACCCACAGCTAAACACTGAACTGAACTCTGGAACCCAGTTGCAGAGACGGAGGAGTGATGAGCAAAGAGGTCAAGACCGGGCTGGTGAAACCCACAGAAACATCTGACCTAAACAAGGGGGAGCACATGGATCCCAGACTGATGTCTGGGAGGCCAGCATGGGACTGATTCAGACCCTTGAATGTGGGTATCAGTGAGGAGGCCTCTGCACTCTATGGGGCCTCTGGTAGTAGATCAGCATTTATCCCTGGCATACGAAAGGACTTGGGGAGCCCATTCCATTTGGAGGGATGCTCTCTCAGTCTGGACACATACGGGAGGGCCTAGTCCCTGCCCAGGATGATATGACAGACTTTGGGGATCCCACATGGAGGGCCTTACCCGCCCTGGGGAGCAGAGGGGGGGGTGAGGATGGGGGGCTGGTTGGGACTTGGGGGGTAGGGGAGGGAGAGGAAGAAGGGATTGACATGTGAAGCAGCCTTGTTTCTAATTTGAACTAATAAAAAATAATTTATTGGAAAAAAACAAAAGGAGTAATATAGAATTCTTGCAAATAAATACAAACAACACACACAAATAGTAACCCGACTCCAAATCTATACAACATGAATTGCTATACAATTGAATTAACTTTTAGAGTTAGAATAGACATCTGTAATGGCAGTTGTGGAGCTTTACAGTGTATTTTCTACTATCAGTAAAATATGTATTTTATGTACTTACCCACCCAAACTAAAACATCTATAACAGAAATAGAACTAGAACAGCAATTAGCTTATATCCTCTTTCATAATGTGTCCATTTCTGTATTCTATCCTTCCTTAACCCATATATTTAGCCTTATTCTCTTTTCATGTTATATTGTGTCCACATACGGTTTGTTTTATACAAACACTACTAAGTGTATACATACCTCTCTAAAAAGCATTATTGACATGCATGTGAATTCGAGAGGTTACATATGGATGTTGTTTATCAGAATCCACAATTAGTCCTTTAAATTCTTCTATTTTTTTAAGATTATAATACATGCTGCCTAGTTTTATGTCAACCAGAAACAAGCTAAAGTCATCATAGAGGAGGAAGCCTCAATTGAGGAAATACATTGAAAAGATAGGGCAGCAGACAAGCCTGTAATGGATGCTCTTAATTAGTAACTGATGGAGGAGGGCCCAGGCCATTGTGGGTGGGCCCACTCCTGGGCTCATGGTCCTGGATTTTATAAAAAAACAGGCTAAGCAAGCCATAATGAAGAAGCTAGTAAGCAGCACTCCATCACAGCCTCTGCATCATCCCGTTTTCTTAGTTCCTGGTCTATTTTGAGTTCTTGCCTTGATTTCCTCCAGTGATCAGCAGTTATATGGAAAAGTAAGCCAAATAGCCTCTTCCTCCAAAGCTGCTTTGGTCATGGTATTTTATCACAGCAATAGAAACTTTAAGACATATGTAGTGATATATTATTTATGATTTATTAAAGCCAGACTGAGGATTCAGAAAAGCAAAGTCAGCCTCAAGCTATAGAGATCAGGCATTGGTGACACACCTTCAATCTCAGCAGCCAGAAACTAGAAGATGGTGCTACACACCTTTGATCCTAGGACTCAGGTTTAAGAAACAGACAGATCTCTTTGAGTTCAAGGCCACCAACAATTGTATCACAAGAATCTTGACATCCAAATTGGCCTGTTCAGGAGGTAAATGTTCAATTCTTAGGGACCGGAACTTTATCTCAGGTAAAACAGTGTGAGATGGCTTGAATGTATAGGTCTAATATGTTGCTAATATCACAATGAATTTGAGGGGACGTGATTTATTACAGCAATGGAATACAGATAAACATTCACCCCAAATTAGAAACCAAACATAGATTAATATATGGTTCTGAAAATTTTCCAGGAAGGTATTATAAAGAACGATCACTGACCATTCAGAGAGTACAAGAACAGGACACAACAGCTGCGAATCTTCTAAAGACACCAACATCCCTACATATAAAATGGCTGACAGACAAACCTGTATGAGTTTCTCAATGGCCTTTATCAACAGAAAAATTTCAGGCTTTAGAAGAGATGGTACAGGAGCAACTAAACGCTCAGCATATTGAGGAACCAGCCAGCCCTTGGAATTCTCCTGTGTTTGTTATTAAAAAGAAATCAGGACAATGGAGAATGGTAACAGACTTCAGAGCTGTTAATAAGTTGATACAGCCAACTTTACAGTCTGGAATTCCTTTGACTTCTCTTTTGCCTAAAGGATGGACTCTCATAGTTATTGATTTAAAGGATTATTTCTTTAGTATTCTGTTAAAAGAAAAAAAAAACAGAAAAATTAGCCTTCAAAGTGCCTACCTACAATAATTCTCAGCCTTCTAAGAGATATCAGTGGAAGGTTCTCCCACAATGAATGTTAAATAGCCTCACCCTGTAGCAATATTTTGTAATGCAGTCATTGGAAATAATAATATATAAGCGATTTGCTCAATCTATAGTTTACCATTACATGAATGACTTCATTATCTGACTCAAATATAGATAATTTAGAATGTGTGAAGAAGTAATAAAAAATTTGCCTTGTTGGGGATTGAAAATTGCTCCTGGAAAAACACAAGAGGAGATTCTATTAATTATTTAGGCTATAAAATAGGTTCACAAAAAATTAGATCCCCAAAGGTACAAATAGGGACAGACTGACTGCAGACTCTTATGACTTTCAAAAATTTCTAGGAGGCATTTACCATCTATGGCCCAGGATAAAACCTGATCAACTGATTAATTTGGACAAAACATTAGATGGTGACAAGGACTTAAATAGTCCCAGGGAATTAACAGCTGAAGCTGCTAGAGAATTGCATTAGTGGAAGATGAATTACAGATGGCACATGTGGATCGTATAGACCCAAACCTTAACAGCATTCTAGTTATATTACCCTATAAGCATTTCCCTAGAGGAATTTTAATGCAGAGGGAAGATATTATCATATAATAAATCTTTTTACCACAAAAATGAGTAAAAAATTAAAAACTTATGAGGAAAAGATCTCTGAGTAAATTCTACAGGGAAAATTGAGACTGTCAATTAGCAGGAATAGATCCATAGTATTACAGTAGTACCTTTTACTAAAGGTGAAATTGATAAGTTATTGATATACAGGGAACCCTGCCATAGAGCTTGTAGTAATTTTTTAGGAGAGGTTAACAGCAATTATTTCAAAAGCAAGAGAATTAAATTTATAAAGAGAACTAACTGGATCCTTCCTCTAATTGTATGGGAAACACCAAAAACTGGAGCCCCTACATTCTATACTGATGCAAGTAAATCAGGAAAGGCAGGTTCACAAATCAGGAAATTTAAGTAAAATGGATCAAAGTCCTTATAATTCTGTCAAAAATTCAGAATTACACCCTATTCTCATGGTGTTAATGGATCATAAAGAACCTCTCAACATAGTTACTGATTCACATAGTTACTGATTCACAATATGCAAAAAGAGTTATTTCACATGTTGAAAACACTGAATTTATATTAGATAATTCAGAATTGACTTAATTATTTATTCAGTTATAAGACATAGTCAGAAAAAAAAAGACATAGTATCATCCCATATAGGTCTGCCAGGCCCTGTAGCTCAAAGTAATCATGAAATTGATAAACTATTGATAGGAAATGTGCTAAAGGCTTCAGAATTTCATAAGAAACACCATGTCAATAGCAAAGTTTTGAAAAAAGACTTTTCCATCACATGGCAACAAGCCAAGGAAATTATAAGGAAATGTCCAACATGTTTTTTATACAACTAAACTCCACTACCTGTAGGAAGTAACCCAAAGGGTATACGAAGGAATGAAATATGGCAGATGGATGTGTTGCATTTTATAGAATATGGAAAACTAAAATATGTACATCAAACCATTGATACCTATTCAGGTTTTCAATGGGCAACTGCTTTGAGTTCAGAAAAGGCTGATTTGTTAAATTCACGATTGCTTGATGTCATGGCTATCATGGATATATCTGCACAAATAAAGACAGAAAATAGTCCATCATATGTATCTAAGAAAATGAAAGAGTTTTTTGCTTATTATAATATAAGGCATATTACAGTTATACCACACAATCCTACAGGGCAAGCAGTAATAGAAAGATCAAATAGAACTCTAAAGGATATGCTAAATAAACAGAAAGGGCTGATAAATAACCCCCAAAGTAGACTGCATAGTGCTCTATTGACTTTGAATTTTTTGAGTGGTAATGAGAAAGGAACAACAGCCACAGAGAGACATTGGATAAATAATAATAATAATAATAATAATAATAATAATAATAATAATAATAATAATAAAAACCTACGCAAATAAGTTAGCTGATATACTTTAAAGATGTCTTGACCTCCGAATGTAAACCAGGACATGTTGGGGAAGAGGTTTTGCTTTTGTTTCCACAGGTGAAGAAAAGCTACGGATGCCATCAAAACTGATACAGATTTGATTTGAACAAGACACTTCTTAATTAGAAGAGATGATAGTTCATCAAACAGCATGACTGTTTAATCTAAACCTATAAAACTAGCCAATGTTTTTCATTCGACCAGATATAACTTGCCAAAAGAGAACTTCCCCAAAAATGTAGGGTAGGGGAAGGGTTTTGTTTTTTGTCTTTTCAGGAGAATAAAGGGATCCAGCTAAAGAATCTGGAGACCACTGGACAATTGAGACATGTGAGGAAAAAAGATAAATCATCCAGAAAAATTGTCCCAAGTAAAGGAGTAAAATTGGTCTATCGGTATATATTTCCAACAGGATAAAATTTCATAAATCTTCCCACATGTTTGTTTCTGCTGTTCTCTACAGACATATAATACAAATGGTTCTTTTGTAGTCCAATTAAAGACTAAAGCTGGCTTTGGAGGTGGAGTGTGGCTCTCTCCTCTAAACCAACCATGCTTGTTAAAGAAAAATCAAAAATCTGTCTCATGTCAGAAGAGCCACCTGATATGGAACAGAAGAAAAACAAATATTTAAGGTCCATTGTACTGCCACTAAAATACCTTGAGGGACTTATTGAAACCCCTATGCTAAAACCATTTGTTTCCTGCAACCATGGATGAAACTCCTTCCCAGAAAAATTAAATAACCTAATGACAACTGAAAGAAAACATATTGTTTTGAATGAAAGAAGAGCTTTAGAAGCTCAAATAAAAAAAATTAGAAGTTGTAGATCAAAAATTGTTAAGGATTAGATTAGGAGCCTCTCAAAGTTAGGTTGGGGAAAGGCTTTTTGTCTTTTCAGGAATATAAAAACAAACATCTTCCATGGGGGATCATCAAAGTCTGTCACATCATTTGGGGCAGGGCCTAAGCATATCTAGGCCCTGCATATCTAGGCTGAGAGAGTATCCCTCCATGGGGAATGGGCTCCCAAAGTCCATTTGTGCACTAGGAATAAATACCATTTCCACTGCCAGAGGCCCTGTAGACTGCCCAGGGCTCCTAACTGTCACCCACGTTCAGGGGGCCTGGTTTGGTCCTATGCTGGTTCCCCAGCTGTCTGGCTGTGTTCCATGAGCTCTCACTTGCTCAGGTCAGCTGTTTCTGTGGGTTTCAGCAGCCTGGTCCTGACTCCTTTTTTCATCACTCCTCCCTCTCTACAGCTGGATTCCAGGAGTTCGGCTCAGTGCTTAGTTGTGAATCTCTGCTTCTGCTTCCATCAGCTACTGGATAAAGACTCTGGATGGCATTTAAGGTAGTCATCAATCTCATTATTGGGGAAGGGCATTTGAGGTAATCTCTCCACTACTTTAGATTCTCCTGGGGGAGTGGATAGGGAGTGGGATGGAGGGAGGGGTCAGGGGGGTCATGGGAGGATGGGAGGGAGAGGGAACTGGGATTGATATGTAAAATAAAACTGTTTCTAATTTAAATAAAAAATAACTCACCCCCCCAAAAAAAACCAAGCAAAATCCTAGAAGAATTTAAGACCTTGGGGAAAAAATGCATCCAAAGAAGGGAAAAAATTACCAAGAAAAGAAGTAATCTGACCTAATGTGATCTCTGAAGTCTCTAAAAACAAGACTGAATCCAAGGTGGGCAGAAGACACACACACACACACACACACACACACACACACACACACCTACCTACCTACCTACCTACCTTTAATACCAGCAGATGCAGGTAGATCTCAGTGAGTTTGGACTCACCAATTTAGGATAGAAAATGAAGTAGTTTCTCTAAATTGTCAAATGCAAATGGACTAGATATTTTCTCTGAACTTGTCAAATGCAAATGGACTAGATATTTTCTCTGAATTTATCAAATGCGAATGGACTAGACATTTTGATGAACTTGTTGCCTGTATATATTATATATAGTTTTTCTTATGTTAGCTGTAGCCTTTTTGTATTAGTCAAAAGGGAATGGCAGTGATATATTATTTATGATTTATTAAAGCTTGACTGAATATTCAGAAAAGCAAAATCAGCCTCAAGCTATAGAGATCAGGCAGTGATGACACACAGCTTTAATACTAGAATCCAGGATTAAGAAACAGACGATGGAGGTGAGAGAGTTCCTGCCCGCTCCCGACCCCAGGCCAGAACACCCCGACCACCCCATCCCCCCACCCCTGCCTGTGCGTGCCGGCTTGGGCCAGACACGCCCAGGCAGGGAGGAGCTCCCTGCGCCCCAAATCTGGTAGCACCCCACTCTTCCATTCCGCCGAACGACCGAGGAACTAGGAACTAGTAAGGAGACTACCAGGAGTGTCGAGGTCATCTAGAGTTGTGGACATTGAATTCCTAGCCCCCACACACCACTGGGCCACAAGAGGAGATAGAGAGAACCCACCCGCACCCACTAAAAGAAGATATGGGGAGAAGACAGAATAAGATTTCACTCAACAACAGAAAGACCAATATGATACCACCAGAATCTAGGGACTGCACTCCAGAAAGAGCTGAAAAGCTCAACACAGAGCATGAAGATGAGATGGACCTCAAAAATTATCTCAGTAAGTTGATAGAGACCTTTAAAGAGGAAACAAGAAAATCCCTTAAAGAAATAGAAGAGAAAGCAAACAAAAAATTAAATGAATTGGAGGAAAAGACAAACCAAAAAATTCAATAAATAAATAAATCTCTTAAAGAATCTAAAGAAAGACAAGAAAAGACATCCAAGCAAGTGAAGGAAGCTCTTGAAATAGTTCAAAGCATGAAGCTGAAATACACACAATAAAGAAAACACAGAATGAGAACATGTTGGAAATGGAAAGGTTGGATAAACGATCAGGAACTAAAGATGTAAGTATATCCAACAGGATTCAAGAGATGGAAGAGAGAATCTCAGCTACTGAAGACTCGCTAGAGGATATACATTCATCAACCAAAGAGAACCTCAAGTCCAACAAAACCCTAACACAAAATATCCAGGAAATATGGGACACCATAAAAAGGCCAAACCTAAGAATAATAGGTGTAGAAGAAGGTGAAGAAACACTGCTCAAAGGTACAGAAAACATATTCAACAAAATCATAGAAGAAAACTTCCCCAACCTACAGAAGGATATGCCTATGAAAGTACAAGAAGCTTACAGGACACCAAACAGACTGGACCACAAAAAGAAGTCGCCCCGACACATAATAATCAAAACACCAAATCTACAGAATAAAGAGAAAATATTAAGAGCAGCAAAGGAAAAAGGCCAAGTAACATATAAAGGCAAACCAATCAGAATCACACCCGACTTCTCAATGGAAACTCTGAAAGCCAGAAGGTCTTGGATAGATACCCTACAAGCACTAAGGGAGCATGGATGTCAACCCAGACTACTGTACCCAGCAAAACTTTCAATCACTATAGATGGAGAAAACAAGATATTCCACGACAAAAACAGATTTAAACAATACATATCAACAAATCCAGCACTACAGAAGGCTCTGGAAGGAAAATTCCAACCCAACGAACATAACTACACTCACAAAAACACTGGCAGTAGTTAATCTAATTTCACCAAACACAAAAAGAAACAGGAGGGCAAAATCCACACGCAATGATACCACCAACAATAAATCCAAAACAAAGAAGAACCAATGAACAATGGACATTAATATCCCTAAATGTCAATGGTCTTAACTTACCCATAAAAAGATATAGGCTAACAGAATGGATACGAAGACAGAATCCATCCTTCTGCTGTTTACAAGAAACACACCTCAACTTCAAAGACAGGCAATACCTCAGAGTAAAAGGATGGGAAAAAATTTTCCAATCAAATGGGCTCAAGAAACAAGCTGGGGTAGCAATCCTAATATCTAACAAATTAGACTTTAAACTGAAAGCAATCAAAAGAGATAAAGAAGGGCATTTCATACCCATCACAGGAAAAGTCCATCAAGATGAAGTCTCAATCCTGAACATCTATACACCTAATATGAAAGCACCCACTTTTGTAAAAGAAACATTACTAAAGCTCAAACCACATATAAAACCACACACACTTATAGTAGGAGACTTCAACACCCCCCTTACACCATTGGACAGAACTACTAGACAGAAACTTAACAAAGAAACAAAGGATCTGAAAGAAGTTATGACACAACTGGGTTTAACAGATATCTATAGAACATTCCATCCAAACACAAAAGAATATACCTTCTTCTCAGCGCCACATGGAACCTTCTCAAAAATTGACCACATAGTTGGCAGCAAAGCAAACCTCCACAGGTACAAAAGTATTGAAATAACCCCCTGTATCTTATTAGACCACCATGCATTAAAGCTAGAATTCAACAGCAATACGAATTGCAGAAAACCTACATTTGCATGGAAGATGAATAACTCCCAATTGCACCATTTCTGGGTTGAGGAAGAAATAAAAAAAGAAATTAAAGACTTCCTAGAATTTAATGAGAATGTAGACACAACATACCCGAACTTATGGGACACCCTGAAAGCAGTGCTAAGAGGGAAGTTCATAGCACTAAGTGCTCACATGAAGAAACTGGAGGAAAGTCACATTAGAGAATTGACAGAACAACTGAAAGCTTTAGAGCAAGAAGAAGCAAACACACCAAGGAGGAGTAGACGCCAGGAAATAATCAACCTGAGAGCCGAAATCAACAAAGTAGAAACTAGGAAAACAGTACAAAGAATCAATGAAACAAAGAGTTGGTTCTTTGAGAAGATCAATAAGATAGACAAACCTCTAGCCAAACTAACCAAAAGGCAGAGAGAGAGCATGCTAATTAACAAAATCAGAAATGAAAAGGGAGATATAACAACGGACACTGAGGAAATCCAGAGAATCTTTAGGTCATACTTTGAAAACCTGTATTCCACAAAATTGGAAAATCTAAAGGAAATGGACAACTTTCTGGATAAATATCACTTACCAAAATTAAATCAAGATCAGATAAACAGTTTAAATCGAACTATAACCCCTAATGAGATAGAAGCAGTAATCAAAAGCCTCCCAACCAAAAAAAGCCCAGGGCCAGATGGCTTCACTGCAGAATTCTACCAGAAATTCAAACAAGAGCTAATTCCAGTACTCCTCAAACTGTTCCACACAATAGAAGCAGATGGGATATTACCAAACTCTTTCTACGAGGCTACAATCACTTTGATACCCAAGCCACACAAAGATATGATTAAGAAAGAGAACTACAGACCGATATCCCTCATGAACATCGATGCTAAAATACTCAATAAAATATTGGCCAACCGAATCCAAGAACATATCAGAAAAATCATCCACCATGATCAATTAGGCTTCATCCCAGGGATGCAAGGATGGTTCAACATACGGAAAATCCATCAATGTAATCCACTATATAAACAAACTGAAAAAGAAAAACCACATGATCATCTCACTAGATGCTGAAAAAGCCTTTGACAAAATCCAACATCCCTTCATGATAAAGATCTTGGAGAGAACAGGAATAACAGGAACATATCTAAACATGATCAACGCAATATACACCAAACCAATAGCCAACATCAAAGTAAATGGAGAGAAACTCAAAGCGTTTCCTCTAAAATCAGGAACAAGACAAGGCTGTCCACTCTCTCCATATCTCTTCAATATTGTACTTGAAGTTCTGGCTATAGCAATAAGACAAGAAAAGGGGATCAAAGGGATACAAATTGGAAAGGATGAAGTAAAACTTTCACTATTTGCAGACGACATGATAGTCTACATTAGTGACCCGAAAAACTCTACCAGGGAACTCCTACGGCTGATAAACACCTTCAGCAAGGTAGCAGGATACAAAATTAACTCAAAAAAATCAGTAGCCCTACTATATACAGATGATAAATCCAATGAGAAAGAAATCAGGGAAACATCACCTTTCACAATATCCACAAGCAACATAAAATATCTTGGGGTAACACTAACCAAAAAAGTAAAAGATCTGTACAATAAGAACTTTGAGACTTTAAAGAAAGAAATTAAAGAAGATACCAGAAAATGGAAAGATCTCCCATGCTCTTGGATAGGTAGAATTAACATAGTAAAAATGGCAATCCTGCCAAAAGCAATCTACAGATTCAATGCAATCCCCATCAAAATCCCAACACAGTTTTTCACAGACATTGAAAGAACAATACTCAACTTTATATGGAAAAATAAAAAGCCCAGGATAGCCAAAACAATTCTTTACAATAAGGGATCTTCTGGAGGCATCACCATTCCCGACTTCAAGCTCTACTATAGAGCCATAGTTCTGAAAACAGCTTGGAATTGGCACAAAAATAGACAGATAGACCAATGGAATCCAATTGAAAACCCTGATATCGACCCACGCACCTACGGATACCTTATTTTTGACAAAGGTGCTAAATCTATACAATGGAAAAAAGATAGCATCTTCAACAAATGGTGCTGGTACAATTGGATTCAGACATGCAGAAAATTACAGATAGATCCATACCTGTCACCATGCACAAAACTTAAGTGCAAATGGATCAAAGATCTCAGCATAAATCCAGCCACACTGAATCTTCTAGAAGAGAAAGTGGGAACTACCCTTGAACAAATTGGCACAGGAGACCACTTCCTGAACATTACGCCAGTAGCACAGACACTGAGGTCTGCAATTAATAAATGGGACCTCCTGAAACTGAGACGCTTCTGCAAGGCAACGGAAACAGTCAGTAGGATAAAACGACCACCCACAGAATGGGAAAAGATCTTCACCGATCCCACATCTGACAGAGGACTGATTTCCAAAATATATAAGGAGCTCAAGAAGCTAGCCACCAAAACACCAAACAATGAAATTAAAAAGTGGGGTGCAGAACTAAATAGGGAATTCTCAACAGAGGAATCTGAAATGGCTGAAAGACACTTAACAAAGTGCTCAAAATCATTGGCCATCAGAGAAATGCAACTCAAAACAACTCTGAGATACCATCTCACGCCTGTCAGAATGGCTAAAATAAAAAATACCAATGACAATCTATGCTGGAGAGGATGTGGAGAAAAAGGAACACTCCTCCATTGCTGGTGGGAGTGCGAACTTGTAAGACCACTCTGGAAATCAGTATGGAGGTTGCTCAGAAAAATGGGAATCAGTGTACCTCAAGATCCAGCCATTCCTCTCTTGGGTATATTCCCAAATAGGGCATATACTTACAACAAGGACATATGTTCAACCATGTTCATGGCAGCATTGTTTGTAATAGCCAGAACTTGGAAGCAACCTAGATGCCCCTCTACTGAAGAATGGATTGAAAAAATGTGGCACATCTATACAATGGAGTACTACTCAGCAGAAAAAAGCAACGGAATCTTGAAATTCGCAGGCAAATGGATGGAACTAGAGGAAACCATCCTGAGTGAGGTAACCCAGTCACAAAAAGACAAACAAGGTATGTACTCACTGATATATGAATTTTAGACATAGAGCAAAAGATTACCAGTATATAATGCTCTTCACCAAAGAAACTAGGAAACATGAAGGACTCTAAGGGATAAATGGTCCCCAGGAATGGAAGTGGCATGAACTCCCGAACTAATTGGGGGCATGAGGGTGGGGGGGAAAGGAGCTGCTACAATAAGAGCAAGAGAAGAGGAGAAGAGGAGAGGAAAAGGAGGGGCAGAAACATTGAGTTGGGGGAAGAATAGAGGAAAGAGAGCAAGATGAGAGATACGATATCAGAGGGAGCCACTATAGGCCCGAGAAGGGATCTGGAACCAGGGAGATCTCCAGAGACCTACAAGGATGACACGATCTGACAATCCAGGCAATGGTGGAGAGGATAACCTAAAAACCCTCCCCCTAAAATGAGATTGATGACTTCTCTTTATGCCATCCTAGAGCCCTCATCCAGTGGCTGATGGAAACAGAGACAGACATCCACAGATATACAATGAGCCGAAATCGGGAATTTAGTTGAAGAGAGGGAGGAATGAAGAATGAAGGGGTCTGTACTAGGTTGGAGAAACCCACAGGAACAGGTGATCTGAACAAGGGAGAGCACATCGACCCCAGATGCTGTCCAGGAGGCCGGTACAAGACTGATCCAGACCCCTGAACATGGATGTCAATAAGGAGGCCTCTGCACTCCAGGAAGCCTCTGGTGGTGGATTAGTATTTTTCCCTGGTGCAAGAAGGGACTTTGAGAGCCCATCCCATATGAAGGGTTATACTCTGGCCCTGGACACATGGGGAAGGGCCCAGGATCAGCATAAGAAGACTTGGTGGACTTTGCAGAGCCCCCGTTGAGGGCCCTACCCTGCCTGGGGAGTGGTGGGTGGATGGGGTGGGGAGTGGGCTGGGGGTGGGGGAGGAAGTTTGGGGGTAAGGGGAGGGAGAGGGAGAAGGGACTTGAAATAAGCTTGTTCCCTAACTAGAACTAATAAAATAAAAAAATTAAAAAAAAAAAAAAAGAAACAGACGATGTCTCCGAGTTCAAGGCCACCCAGGAATACACGAGATTGAACCAGTCTAAAAGAGTAACAGATCATACACCTTTAATCCTAGCACTAGTGGGGTATAAAAGATAGAAACAGGATATTCAGTAGTGTAAGAGGCATACATACCCCAGCCATGCTGAGAGGTTACAGTCAGGTTTGGTGAGAGCCCATGAAGACAGGATCAGCCCTTTCAGCCTGAGGTAGAGGTAAGAAGGTAGGGGCCAGCTGCTTTGCTTTTCTGATATTCAGCTTGAAATTTGAACCCCAATATCAGTCTCTGGGTTCATTTATTAATTCATGTTCCAGACATACCCTTTCCTTTTCCTTCCTCCTAACCTTCCCACATACCCCACATTGTTTTCTTTGAAATGCATGGCCTGTTTTTCATTAATTGTTGTTATATATATTTATATTCCTAAGTATGACACGCTTAGTCTGTGTGATGTTACTCATATGTATGTTTTTAGGCTTATGATTTGGTATTGATAACTAGTTGGGGTGTTCTTGCCTGGGGAAGACTATTTCTCTTATTCTCAGCATCACTTAGTTGTCTGCAGTTCTTTGTGTAGGGCTGAGACCTTCTGGGTTTACTCTGCCCACTTTGGCATGTCTATTGCTGTTGTTCTTGTCCATCTCATGTTTCTGATATTCCTAGGAAACACAATCTCATAGCAAATTTCCTGATCCTCAGGCTCTTGGAATCTTTCTGCCCCCCTCTTCTGCAATTCTAAAATGTTCATTGAGTCTTAGAAGCATGAGTGTTTTGTACACATATCCATTGGGACTAGCCTCTACAACTTTGGAATTTGATTGGCTTAACTTTTCTGTAATGTTTCTGTTGCAAGGAGAAATTTCCTTGAGGTGGTGAGGGGTACACTTCTATGTGCATATAAATTAAAGATTCTCCTTTATGATCAGTGACTTTACTCTTCCTGGGTAGTTGGCTAGGTTTCCCTGTTGTTGAGTGGGGCAGTCCAATCAGAGAGCTTCTGGTTAGCCAAGGTAAGCATGTTATCAAGTTATTCTGGTCCTTGTGATTCATAGGTGTCATACCTGGTTGGGTAGTACTGCTGGTTATTCCATTACGTTGGAAGCCTGAAGGGTGCCTCCTAGTTCCAAGGTCTGTCACTGGAACCAGAAGCTCTCGGGTTAGATCAAATTCACTGTCCGGCAAGCATGTGGGATCCTCCTGCTCTGTCTCCCCAGTGTTGAGACTACAAGCACCAGGCCTAGCTTTTTACGTGGGGGCTAGGGACACAATTCAGGAACTCTCATGCTTGCACAGTAATCACTTTATTGACTGATAAATCTCCCAGCACTCTGTTTTTTAAAATTATGTAACTATTTACTTATTTATTGCTTTGTCTTCCCTAATAAGATATTAAGCTCCACTAGGGATTTAGTATTTATTACAGTTTACAAAACCACCTGGCTAAACTGATGGCACACAATTATACTTTAAAATAAATGAATAAATAGCCTTAATGTCGAACTTAAATAAAAAGTTTTAAAATATTTCAATAGGTAAAAAGAAAAGCACATAAAGGCAAATTAATTATGTCAGAAGGGATTCATAAGTTACTGCTTTAAAACTGTACCCTGATGTAGTGCTAAGTATTTTGTAGCAATTTTACAATATATCAGTACATGTATATATCATTTTTTCCTGTAGAAATGACATCACATTTATGTTTAAAACAACTTTACTTTGATTTATTTGCTTTAAAGTTTTCTTCTTCTTCTTCTTCTTCTTCTTCTTCTTCTTCTTCTTCTTCTTCTTCTTCTTCTTCTTCTTCTTCTTTTTCAAAAAATGTGATTTTCACATCTGTAAACCTTTTGAGAAGATATATGTATCATACTGCACAAATACTGCCTCAGTATGATTTGACTTCTAGTGTGGGTAGGACATAGACATGGAGATTATGTAACGATAAAGAAATTTAAATGTTATGAGGGGGGCACAAAGTAAAGAAGGGACTACAATTTAAAATACAATATCAAGAGGTGGCTGTGGCAGTGCAAACCTTTAGTTTTCAGCTACAAAGGGGCTGAAGCTAAGAAGCATAAGCACAGGAGCTTGGGCATCCTGGGCATAAGCAAGATTCTAGTCAAAAATAAAGTAAAATAAAATGACACAGAATGGTCAGGACAGAATTTATAAAGCAGCAGATAACATCAGAGCAGATATACAAAGAGATGAGTGAAATAGCAAGATAGATAAAACATCAGTCATGCTCAGATTCTTTTTTCTAGAAAGAATATAGAAAATATTGATGAATTTTAGTATCAGAAGAGAGTCTTATAGCCTCCTAGGGTGATCATTCTGGAGGATTTAACATCCATTTAGATGACTTGATTTTAGTTTGTTTCAAAATCAAATCACTTTCCTCTTATACTACACACTGCAGTTTTTTATGGAAAGAAGGCATTCACAGGAAGTAAGTGTACAAAGAAGGGTTTCAGGGAATCTGTATCAACAAAAGCCCTTTCCCCATTTAACACTTTAGTTCACCTATTAAAGTATTTTGCATGCTACCATGAGTGGTATAAAGTAATACTGAAATGTATAAATACAATATCTACTACCATATGCATTTTTGATGGTTAGTTTCCTGTCTCAACTGAATACCAACATAGGTTCCCAGTTACTCATTTAAACTAACCTAGGTATAGATGTGGCAAGGGTTTAGTTTTTCTTTTTCTTACTCTCATTTTTTTTTGTTCTTTCTTAATTGGGGCTCACTTTAAATAGACTGCATCAAATGTCTGTCTCTTTCATATATGATTCAGATAGTGGTCATCTAGGAACAGTTGGACAATGGGTGGGGCAGCCCCTTTCTTTTGTGAATGTTTTTATAGATGGCTATAACTTCAATAATCAAATAACTTAGTTGAAAAAGATTATCTTATACATTCTGGATGAACACATTCAGAAACAAAGCTGAGTCTGGGAAGAAGGCTCAGCTGGTAAAGACCTACTACCAAGCCCAACTGACTGCTTCCAAGGACCCTTATGGTGGATATAAAGAATCGACTCCTGCAAGTGTGCACATGTGTATGCACATAAACACACCCCACTCAACCAATTTAAAATAACAAAAAGCTAAAGCTGAGATTTCTTTTCTTTTCTTTTTTTCTTTTGGTTTTTGAGACAGGGTTTCTCTGTGTAGCTTTTGGAGCCTATCCTGGCACTCCCTCTGGAGACCAGGCTGGCCTCGAACTCACAGAGTGCCTCTGCCTCCCAAGTGCTGGGATTAAAGGCGTGTGCCACCAACACCCGGCAAGCTGAGATTTCTTTAAGCAGAAGTTCTGTTCAGGATGGTAACATTGGTTACTGCACAAAATTTGAACCTGCTAGATGATGGCTTGAGCCAAATTTTAAAAATAAGTTTATAAGTCTCTCTCTCTCTCTCTCTCTCTCTCTCTCTCTCTATATATATATATATATATATATATATATATATATGATATATGTAAATGCCTAAAAACAATACATACACATACACACATAAGTCAAATAAATATATCCAAATATTGATTTTACACATGAGTGTGGCCAAAAGGCATAGGAGCAATCTTAAGCTAACTTTGGATATATTATTGGATATATGGATATATATCCATATATTTGGATATATGGCTCACTATATAGTGAGCCATAGTCTTGATGTATATTTTGCTGATATGATAAATTAACTGATTTCTCAGGTGTCTAAGGTTTTTTTACTTTTCATCTGAACGCATTCAGAGTGACACAGGTTGGATGTCAACTTCTCCTGGTACTAGGATAGCCAGAAAGTATCTCAGCATCTTTAATGGAACATTCATCAAATTTGAATCACATTTTCAAAGAAGCAGAAGAAATAATCTTGAAGTTCATATGGAAGCACAAAAGACCCAAGTTGCTAAAGCAATGCCAGACAAAAGGCATAAACTGCAGACATCAATTGCAAAACCCTTCTTTGTTTCAAATTACACTACAAAACTGCAATTAACAAAAAGAGCACAACAAGAATATACACATAGACCAACTGAATAAAAGAAAACAACTCAGATAAACTTATGAAGTTACAACAACCTAAATTTTGACAAAGTTGTCAAAAGCCTATATTCAAGAAAAACTTCCTCGATTGGTGCTGGGAAAATATGATATCCATAAGTAGGAAGAAGAAACTAGATTCCTAAATTTTGATTAAATATGATTAAAACAAAACATCTAATATAATAGCCAAAAACTCTCAAAGTGCTAAAGGAAAACAGAGAGAATTTTAAGCTAAAGACATAGACAAGGGATTTCTGAAAATAGCTCATGGTATAACTGCAGGAATAGGATAATGTGGTCCAATGAAATTAAAATCTTTCCACAACTGGCAGAGTGAAATACAATGTACACAACAAGACATAGACTAAATATGAAGGAAGCATAGCAATAATTGCCTGATCATTATATGGTGGCCCCCATAGACTCCGATATTTGAATACTTGATCCCCAGGTGGTGAAACTGTTCAGGAAGGATGGGTGTAGGCTGTTGGAGGAGGTGAAAAATCAATTAATTTCTTTGGCAGAGGGGACTTCAAAATGCCCTAATATTGTCTCTGTTGTGTGATTATTAGTAATCACTCAGAAATTGGTCTACAATAAAAAAGAGCAAGTGGGGCAAAAGAAACACAATAGTACAATTTGAAGAAAAAAAAAAGACACCAGAAACTTTAATGTTGGAACCTTGTTCTGAAAGACATGAGGAGATAAAGGAGAGGCCTGTTTTGAAAAGTAATTTCGGGAAGGGTGCCTTCAGCACAAGACCCCACCCAGCTAAGCTTCCTGGAAAAGGTCTAAGGAGTGTGGCCCTGGTGCAGGAGGTTTGTCACTGGGGCATGCTGCATGACTAAAAGACTCTTGCCAAACTCAGTACCCTCTGGACTTCCTGCTAGGAGTTTTCAAATGTAAGTTGTCAGATGCTCCTGCTGCAAGGCTTTGCTCTGTCATCATGGCATTAACCTGCTGAAACCATAAAGGCCCAATTAAATGCCTCTTTGAAAGGTTGTCTTGACCCTGGTGTTTTATCAGAGCACCAGAAAAATAATTAAGACATAGTGTAATTCAGAAAAAAAAAATCAAGTAGTCATGCTAAAAAGACAATAATACCACAGAAATAAGCAATATTACTCATTTTCTCAAAAAATATCATTTCTGACAACAATCTCTCTCTCTCTCTCTCTCTCTCTCTCTCTCTCTCTCTCTCTCTCTCTCTCCCTCCCTCCTTCCCTCCCTCCCTCTCTCTCTCACACACACACAGACCCCTAGTATATGACTAACTTGCTAACTACAAATTCAAGAGAAAACAGAGTTTAAGTACTTGTACTCTAAAGGAATCTGGAAAAGAGTGTAATAAGGGAAGAGGGAGGGGGCAACAGCATGTCTTGCCTCAAAGGCTGCAAAACTGTTTTATCTTGTTCACATATAAAGGCAGACTTTCTTCATAGGCTAAATCTTATGGTGCTATTGAAAAATAATTTTTGTTAAATTGCTCGTTCTGATTTCATTGAAAAAATAATTAAGGTTTGATTTTACAGTCCCCGTTCCACTTCACAAGACTTCCAGATGAAGGCCACTGCCCCATTTTTAAGTCATATGTTCACAATATCCTAATATTAACAAGTACAATTTAACATGCCTCTTCTGACTTGTTCACATCATATTTCATTTGGAAAACTTCAAATACAGCTGGGATCTGCAGTCATGAAAGCATGTAAATAGTCATACACAGAGAACTCTGGATAAAAGAATATGCTGGAGAGAAAAAGACAATTTGGCAAGTTAAACTGTAATTGAGTAACCATTTTATTTATGAGGTGACAGTTTGTACTTACCTTGAGTGTCTAATTTCTTTAGATATTGTCTAAACCACACAGCCTTCAATATCTATCTTACAGAGGCAGAAGTGGACATCTCCAAGGCTCTCCTAAAAGAGAAGCATAGGAACATATAAACAAGGGTCTAGATGAATCTCATTTCTTTAAATAGAAAAAATTCAAATTAATGATTTTTTTATTAAAGAGAACAAATTTATTTAATAATTGAAGGTAAGGAGAAGCTGGGTCACATTTGCAAGCATAAAGTAAGTAAATAAACAAACCCTAAAATTACACTGAGATTTCTCTTTAGAAAAGTCAAACATTTTTGTGAAACAAATTTTAGTCTCTCCCTCTCTCTCTCCCTCCCTCCCCCCCTTCCCTTTTACACTTTTATTTACAGTTTACTTTATGTTGGGTTGGAGTAGGGTATGGTGGGGTTGAGACATCCATGTATTATGGAGTTCAGAGGACATACGGCAAGAGTCAGTGCTTTCCTTTCACCATGTGGGCTCTACAGAAGGAACTCAAGTTGTTGGGCTTGGTGGAATAGCTTCTACCTCAGAGCCATACCCTAAACCCTTAACGTAGATTTTGATGCATGTCACAGGGAGAGCACTTTGTGCAGTCCCTTTTTTTTTTTTTTTTTTTGAGACAGGGTTTCTCTGTTGCTTTGGAGCCTGTCCTGGATCTAGCTCTTGTAGACCAGGCTGGTCTCGAACTCACAGAGATCTGCCTGCCTCTGCCTCCCGAGTGCTGGGATTAAAGGTGTGCGCCACCAACGCCCGGCTGTGCAGTACTTTTTAACTATCCAGTTTCTGTGGACATTTTTTTGTTTGAGATTGGAATAAATTAAAATTATAACATTTCTGCCTTTTCTTTCCTCCCTCCAAACCCTCCTATATACACCTCTCTCGGTTGTCTTCAAATTCATGGCCTCTGTTTTTCCTTAATTGTTACAGCATGCATATATGTATTCCTAAATACAACCTGTTGATCCCATATGATATACTAGTATGTGACTTTTCAGGGCTGACGGTTTGGCACTGGACAGCTAATTGGGATTGCCTCTCCCTCTTCCAGCTTTACTCAGTTCCATGAAAAAAATTAATAAATGATTTAAAGCACACCAATGCCAGTGTCCTCTGTGATTTTTCATATATTAGAAATTTGTTCCTTGTTCCTAATTGCTACAAAACATAATCTGGATTATATATGAATTGCCATAAGAGCCAGATAAGAAAAAAACCCCACTAAATTAAAAACTTCTTGCTTATGAGGAAACGAAAACTCTATTCTTATCACATAAACACCCCAATCAGTATTTCACACCATCTTAAGAAAGCTTGGCAGAAAAAGTCGTTTTAAAAAAAGAAAATGACTCTAATTGACAAATGGATTTATCCAGAAAATATGTCCTTTACCTAAAAAAATGTTATCGTTGTCATCCAACAGTGCAATTTTGGAGAAGACTTCCATGATACAGGGCCATTCCTTTAACAGGTGGTTTAAGGGACTACAAAGTCTCAATCCACACAGAAATGATTTGAAAACAATACCATTGTTGCTTTTAGTTATTATTGTAGATCCCTGTTTATCTGTATATGTATATTAAACTACTGAGATTAATTTAAAAATATTAAGACATGGTTGGTTGTTGGCTATTCAGATTCAATTTTTATGATACTAACAGTTTATCTTAAAAACCATAGTCTGATTGCAAATGCAGTGTTCTGTATGCCTAAAAATCCATTAAATATGGCTTAAACTTGAAATATAAATTTGTAGTCTTAGCATATCTCTTGTGAAAAAGTATGCTTTCTTAAAATATTTCTGCACATCTAATTATAAGATACAGGAATTTGTAGAGAAAAACATGCTTTCTAGCTTTATACAGCTATATGAGTGCATCTAAGCAACTTTCAAGATTCTACTCATTTGTATCCTATAACTTCAGAAACATTTTAATTTACATTTTTCAGTGATGTAATCAAAACACTATCATAGCAAGAAATTACAAAATAAAATTTCTGTCTTTCATTATAATAGTAATTAAACATTTAGAGATTCAAAATCATTTGTAGCTTATGCTTGCTTTATAAAGGTCCCCAGTTTTTTGAACAAGAATTTTAATCCATGGATGATGTATGTTCACAACAGTTTTATGTATGACAATAACTTTAGCCTGAGCATATGTAAACCATTGTTTAATACCAATTAAGACAAGTAGAATGTTTATTACAAATTCTTCATGGAGACCTTGAATTAGTATAGTTCAAATGTAAGTATTACATTTCTTAGTGGCAAAGAGCGGAAGAGTTCTCTACAAGGTATGTCTATGACCCTCTGTAAAATTCTAATGTGACTGACAGTAAATCTTGCCCACTGACAACTTTTTCTTCAGCTCTCTGGTGAATCTGGTGAATAGGCAATATGTCTAAAATATAGAGGAACCCAAGTTTTCTTCATGCTGATGACCCTCATGCTTCACAAAGCACTAATAACAAGTGAATTATGTTAGTGAAAATAAGTAATATTTTCCTTCTTTTTTTCTCCTCACCAGTATTTTCTAAAAATATTCACCTGATATGGACAACGTATCTCTTTGGTTGAAATAGTCAGTTTGGTCCTGAAACAACTTCCTCTCACCAGCAAGGGCAGGCTGGCACTGCAGTGACAATGCTCTTGCCATAATCTTCCCAGTGCTAGGATAACAGGCATGAACTATCATGTCCACATCCGATGGTATACTTTCACTATATCTATTACTTCAGGGAACTAGTAATTTGAGATTATGTTTCCATCATTTGTAACTATTATCACTTCTTTTCAGAATGAAAAGTACATTCTCCTAAATACAGTAACAGAAAACATTCATATGGCTAAGGAGTGAAGGATGACTGAAGTGATGTGTGTTCTTGACATGGACATAGACATGCCAAGTATTCCAGTGCTTCAGTCACATGGGAATGGTGAAGCCTTCCTTGGGTGAGGCTCAGGGGGATGACAAAACCTTCCTGTGGCCCGAGTGTGATTATTGACAGTTTGTGCATGCAATGTCCACTATAACTTTGTCCTCCAAATGTTTATGGCCTGAAGGTTGTACTCTATGGAGCCTCTGACTATGGATATTAGTGAAACTAACTTCCTTGTTTTGCTGTATGTAATAATCTCTGCTTGTCAGTGTGTATGCAATAACTATGCCTCCTTTTTTGGCTGTATGTAATAATCCCACTTCCCTGTTCACCTGTATATAATAAAAAAAACCAGAGTTTCCAGGTTGCTGTGGCTTCTCCATCTGAATACCCACCCCACCTTATCTTACTATTTTTTTGTCCCTATATATGTAAATCTGTCCTTTCTTCATTACTTTGATCCCCCAGTTAGTTTAAGCTTTGGAGTCATGCCGAGTGCCGCACAAATGGACATTATTAGGTTTGTTGACAGAAACAACTACTGAGACATAAAGGTAGAAGTCCAGTGAATAGGTTGGTATTTCACCCATTACTTTTAATTTTTCATAGACTTCCTCCAGATCTCAAAAATGAGGTTTTGGAAAATAATCATTAAGCAAATACTCACAGTTGAGAAAGTAAACACATTGCAGAGAACAACAGGTTGACAGAATAAGATGATGTGAACATGAATGTCTAGATTAAGTTTATAATTATTTCAAAAGAATTTCTAAATGGTTCACAAACTCAAAACAGTCAAAGACAATGTAAAATCTTAAAAAAAAAAAAAAAACGCAGGCACTAAGCATCCAAGAAATCTTGGAATACATGAAAGGAAAAACCCTATGAATAGGATATGAGTGCATAAAGGAAAAAGAAATAAAGATCAAAGGAACAGGAAATATTTTAAACAAAAATCATACATGAAAATTTCCCCAATCTAAAGAAGATCAAGGTGCCTATCAAGTAACACAAAGCACACAGAACACCAAATAGAATAGGACCAGAAAAGAAATTCCCCATTACATATAAAAATCAAAGCATCAAATATTCAGCACAAAGTAAGGATATTAAAAGCTGAAAGGGAAAAAGGACCAAGTCACATAGAAAGGAAGGCATGTTAGAATAACACCTAAGTTTTCAAGGGAAACTTTGCAGGCCAGAAACTGGACTGATGATAGTCTATAAAAAAACCCCACAGATGTTAGTCCAGACTGCAGAACTCAATGAAACTATCAATAATAGTCACTTAAGAAACAAAAATATTCCATAAAAAACTAAATTTAAGCAATATCTGTCTACCAAATCAGCTCTACAGAGTAACTAGAAAGAAAATTTCAATCTGAAGAGGTTAACTGTACCCAAGAAGACACAAGTAATAAATCATCACAGAACTGTTTGTGTGTGTGTGTGTGTGTGTGTGTGTGTGTGTGTGTGTGTGTGTGTGTGTGTGTGTATGTGTGTAGGGGTTCAAAGACTTAACAACAAATAACAGGAAATAAAAAATACTCCTTATTAATAACTCTCAATATCAATGGCTTCAATTTACCAATAAAAACATACAAATTAACAAATGGATTAGCAAATAGGATCCATCTTATACATCCAAGAAACAAACTTAACCATCAAAGATAGATATCCCTTCAGGATAAAAGAATACAAAAGCATATTCTGCATAAATGGATCCTCAAAGCAAGCAGGTGTTGTGAAATATTTTCACAACAAAAATATTTCCAACCAAGACTAATCAGAAGAGAGAGGCAAGGACACTAAACAATACTCATCAAAGGGAAAATCCACAAAGAGGATTTTACAATTCCAAATATTTATGCACCAAATATACTGCTACAAAAGTTCACAAAGAAACAAAACTACAGACTAAAACAACATATTGAACCTTCTCCCTCCCCCAGTGTAAGAATGTCTTTCTGCCAAGCTGCCTGTGTCCTGCTGCCACGTGGGCGCCCAAAATAACACACGGAGTCTTATATTAGGTACAATGATGCTGGCCAATGACTAAGATTTCTTATTTGCTAGCTCTGTCTTAAGTATCACCCATAACTATTAATCTATATATTTTATAAACTTATCTTATTGAGGATACTGGCAGGATGCGTCCTGTCTTCCTGGTGATTACATGACAAATGTGTCCCTTTCCTACATTTCCCAGAATCCTCCTTCTCTCCTAGTCCTGCCTAACTTGCTCCCCTATTGGCCAACAGTGCTTTATTCATTAACCAATAAAACAAACATATACACAGAAGGAAGTCCCCATCACCCCAATGACAAATGATGACCCCACTCTCACCAAAGGACAGATCATCAAGACAAAACTAAACAGAATGGATTTAAGAACATAAATCAAATGGACAGACATTCATAAACTTTCCAAAAAAACACTAAAGAATATTTTTTCTTCTCATCAGCTCATGAAACTTTCTCCAAAATTGAGCAAATAATAGAATACAAACCAATTCCCAACAGCTAAACGACAGCTGAATAAAACCCAGCAACCTGTCTGACCTTTTTGGATTAGAGCTGGACATAAACAATAGAAACAGCAGAAAGTATACAAACTCATGGAAACCGAACAACTTACCACAAGTGAAAAATAGATAAAGATAGAAATCAAAAAGGAAATTACAAACATTCATGAATAGAAAAATGAAAACACAATATATCCAAACATAAGGGAAACAAATGGCACTTCTAAGAATCAAGTTCATAGCACAAAGTGCCTACATGAGAAACCATGAGAGACTTTGCTTTAGGTCCCTAAAGCTCTAGGACAAAGAGAGGAACAATGCTTTAAAAGAGTAGATGGGAAGAAATGATAAAACTCAGAATGAAATTAATGAAATGGAAACAAAAAAAAATACAAAGAATCAGTGAGATGAATGGTATCTGTGAAATCAACAGCATTGACAATACTTTAGCCCAAACTCATTAAAAGAGAAGACCCAAGTTAAAAAAAAAAAAAGCAGATGAAAGGGGGGACTTTTACAACAGACATGGGAAAAAATTACAGATGAAAGGGGGGACTTTACAACAGACATGGGAAATTAAGAGAATTGTAAGGTCATACTTTAAAAATCTGTATTCTACCAAACTGGAAAACCTAAAGGAAATGGATGAGTTTCTTGATATATACCACCTGTAAATGTTAAATCAAGATGAAATAAGCAATTTAAATAGAGACAAAACACCTAGTAAGTTAGAAGTAGGAATTAAAATCTCACAACCAAAGATGCTGAAGGCTAGATGGATTCAGTGCACAATTCTACTAGTCTTTCTAAGAAGAATTAATGCCAATAATCCTTAAATTATTCCACAAAATAGAAACTGAAGGAATATTTCCAAAATCTTTTTACGAAGACACTAATACCTTGATACTAATACTACACAACCCCACCCCAACAAAATTAGACTATTTTCTTTATGAACATAGATGCAAAAAATTCTCAATAAAATATTTGCAAACCAAATTCAAGAACACATCCAAAATATTATCCACCATGATCAAGTTTGCTTCATTCCAAAGATGCAGAAATGCTTCAAGGTATGTAAGTCAACAAATGCAACCCATATATAAACAGACTGGAAGATAAAATCACAACATCATCTCATTAGATAAAGGAAAGGCCTTTGACAGAATGTTAAAATGCATTTTTGCAAAGTGCTCCATGACAAAAGTGCTAGAGAGACTGGGTATACAAAAAACATATTGTAACATACTAAAACAATTTGCAGCAACATCACAGCCAACATCAACCTAAATGGAGAAAACCTCAAAGCATTTCCAGTAAAATCAGGAACAAGACAACACTCGCTCAGGGTAGTAGGTAATGTTTTATCATAGCAATAAGACAAGGAGATCAAGGAGATACAAATAGAGAAGGAAGAAGTCAAAGTATCTCTCTGTGCAGATGATGCAATTTCATATATAACAGACTCTTAAAAATTCCATGTGTAAACATATACAGCTGAAAAACACTTTCAGGAAAGTAGCAGCATAAAAAATTCATACACAAAATCAACAGGGGTTGGCATGTAAAACGAAAAAATCATTTTTAGCTTTTAATTTTTTTATTAAAACTATCTTACTTTACATATTAATCACAGTTCCCCTTACTGTCCTAGCACTCTACCACTCTACCATCCATTCCGCAGAGAGGGTTAGGACTCCCATGGAGAATCAATAGTCTGTCACATCACTTTGAGGCAGGACTATGGCTCTTAGCACTGATCTAGGCTGAGCAAGCTATCCCTCCACAGGCAATGGGCTTCAAAAAGCCAGTTCATGCACTAGGGATAAATCCTGATCCCACTGCCAGTGACCTCATAAGCTGCCCAAGCCACACCACTGTCACCCACATTCAGAGGGCCTAGTTTGGGCCTATGCATGTTCCCCAGCTGTCAGTCTGGAGTTAGTGAGCTCCCACTTGCTCAAGTCAGCTGTCTCTGTGGGCTTCCCTATCATGGTCTTGACCCCTTTCTTTGCTCATATTATTGCTCCTCCTTCTCTTTGAGTGAACTCTGGGAGTTTGGCTTAGTGCTTAGCTGTGGATCTCTGCATCTGCTTCCATCAGTTACTGAAGGAAGGTTCCATGATGACAATAAGGGAAGTCAATCTGATTACAGGGGAAGGCCAGTTCAGGTACCCTCTCCACTGCTGCTTAGGGTCTTAGCTGGGATCATCTTTGTGGATTCCTGGGAATTCCCCTAGTGCCAGGTTTCTTGCTAATACCATAATGGTTCCCTCTATCAAGATTTCTCTTTTCTTGCTCTCCCTCCCTGTCCTTCCCCTAAATCAACCATCCTATTCCTTCATGTTCTCTCCACTCCTCTGAAACCTTCCTCTCCCCGCCCTATGCTTTCAACCAGATGTGGTCTATTTTCCCCTTCCCAGAGGGATCCATGTATGTTTCTCTTAGGGTCCTCCTTGTTACCTAGCTTCTCTGGGGTTATGGACTGTAGGCTGGTTACCTTTTATGTATAATAGCCACTTATGAGTGAGTAATACTCCATTGTGTAAATGTACCACATTTTCTTTTTCCATTATTTGGTTGAGAGACATCTAGGTTGCTTTCAGGTTCTGCTATTACAAATAATGCTGCTATGAACATACTCGAGCAAATGTCCTTGTAGTATGAATGTGCCTCCTTTAGGTATATGTCCAAGAATAGAATTGCTGGATCTTGAGGTACATTGATTCTTAATTTTCTGAGAACTGCTTATACTGATTTCCATAGAGGCCAGACAAGTTTGCAATCCAACCAGCAATGGAGGAGTGTTCCCATTACTCCATGTCCTCTCCAGCATAAGCTGTCAAGGGTGTTTTTGATCTTAGCAATTCTGACAGGTGTAAAATGTTATCTCAACGTCATTTTGATTTGCATTTCCCTAATGACTAAGGATGCAGAACAATTTTTAAAATAACAATTACAGTAAAAAAAATTGGGGTCCTGAAGTAAGCAGAGTTTTCAAAGGATGAAACACAAATGGCTGAGAAAAAGCATAAAGAAATGTTCAACATCCTTAGCCACCAGTAAAATACAAATCAAAATTACTGTGAGATTTCATCTTAAAACAGTGAGAATGTCTAAGATCAATAAAAATAGTGACTGTTCATGCTGGCACATAGTAGGCATAACATTTACCTTCTTTTTACCTTACAAAAACACAGCAAGGTGCACACAGAAAAAAATTAGGTAAATATTATGCTTCTTTCTTTACAAATAGTTTGTATGTCAAAAACTTATTCTTGTACTCTGGTAATTAGGATATATTATCTCCTCAAAATTATTACATACCACTACAATTTTAAAAGTTAAAATTCTATTTAGAATGTGTTATCATCATACGTGAAGAAAAGAAATACTGAGAATTTGTATTCAGGTATTACCCATCCTGAATGTTGTGCATTTTATTTATTCATTATTTAAAAATGGTCTTATGGAATATATTCTGAACCATTTAAATTTATAAAATTAGGATAGCAAGGAAAATTGAAAAAGAATATTCAAAGTTCCTAGGTATTAAGTAGTAGAGCCAGGATATAAATCAGGCAATTATTCTCCAAGACTTGTGATCTTAATTATTATAATTACATTGGCTTAGAAATTACTTGAATCATAAAATATAAACATTTTAAAGAATAAAAAATTAGAAAAAAATATCAGTTGGTCAAGCTGTAGTACAGACAAAACTGGTTAAACTGAGCCAAAGGAATTCTCTAAGGCTGGTAGCATGAGGGAAAATATAGACAGATAAGAACTAAAGACATATAAGTGAACTATCTGCCAAAGGTAGTTTATAATTTAACATATAATGTTTTCAGATTTTCATACACATACTATATTTGCATCATTTCTATCCCTCCTTCTCTCCATCAACTCCTCCCATGACTCTTCAAATTCATGATTTCTTGCTCAATTATTGGTACATATACATACATATGTATATACACATTTAAAAAATCATTTTATGATTGTTGTACCTGCATGTATGTATGTTTACTGTGTGTGTGCTCATGCTATGAGGGTTAGAAGAGGTTGTTAGATTCCTGGAATCGGTGTTACAGAGAGAAGTGAGTCTTGATGTGGGTGCTGGAAATTGTTGCTTTCTGCAGGATCAACAAATGCTCTGAACTGCTGAGCCACTTCTCCAGCTCTACATACGCACACACTACAACCTACCAAATCCATTTAGTGTGGTTAATATGTAACTATGTTATAGAGGGGAGAGCTAACAGGTTTCACAGGAATTCCTGAGATCCAAATGTGCACTGAGCTTGCATCAGCACAGCTTCTTTCTAGCACATCTAGTACAGTCTCATTCACCTTGACTAATTATCAACCTCAACAAATAGGAGACTTGCAGAAATTCTGAAACTTTAGAGTCTGTGACAGAGAGGGTAAAACAGCTAGCCAGTAAAGAGCCAATGGCAGCATTGAAACACTAAAGGCAGGTTATTGAAATCGATAACACAGGCAATGACAATATTGACCTCGACAAAAATGGGAAGTATTAGGGAAAGTGATTTTTATGATGGAATGACTTATATGGACCTCTGGTACTGGCTAATCTATCATGGAGTTTTCAAGAATAAAATAGGTAAGAAGCCTGTTACATTTTTGTTTGATCTGTATACTTAGAAATTTTTTTTTAAATAAAAGGTTACATTGGATAGTAGCAACAGGGAATCTTGACCCATGAAACAAATTGACAATTTTAGCCAGTTTGCAGACCCAGAACTCCATGAATGAAGGTATATCCAGCCCCCTAAGGAAGGACCTTGCTAAAATACATGAATTTTACTGTCAGTCTTTCTCCCATCATTCTCCCAGAGGGACCTACAACTGTTTACAAGAGGAAATGTACATTGCAGAAAACATCAGACTTTCCAAGGTCTATTAGATATTGGTTCTGGACTGACAGTGAATCCAGGAGACCCAAAGGTTTATCTTGGCACTCCAGTTAAAGTAGGAGCTTCTGAAGTCAGGTATTTGTTGGGTTTTGGTTGAACTGGGTTCAGTGGATTCCTGTACTCATTTTTCAGTTATTTCTTCAGTGCTAAAATGTATAATTGGGACAGATACACTGAAAAATTGGCAGAATCCCCTGTGGAACTATTATGAGCTATTATGTTGGTAGGATCAAAAGGAAGCCATGAGTTGTATCTACCAGAAAACCAGTGAACTGAAACCAATACTGCATCCCTGAGGGAATTGCAGAAATTAATTTCACAACCCAGGACTTGAAAGATGCAGGGGTAGTGCCATTCATGACATATCCATTTAATTCTCTTATCTGGCCTGTACAAAAGACAGATGGATCATGCAAAAATGAGAGTTGACTATCAAAAACTTAATCAAGTGATGATTCTGATTGCAGCTGCTGTAACAGATGTGACATACTTACTTGAGCAGATTAACATATCTCATGGTACATAGCATACAGCTATTGATCTAGCAAATGCCCTTCCTAGGTATCTGTCCATAAGGACCACTGAGAACAATACGCTTTCAGTTGATAATGTCATTAGTGTACCTTTAAAGTTTGACTTAAAGAGTAAACTAACTCTTCAGCCTTCCTATCACAACTTAGTTCAAAGGGATCCTGATCTCTGTCTCTTTCACAAAATATCAGTGCTTCAATACATTGATGACATTATGCAGACTGGACCAAGTGAGCAGGAGGCAGCAGCCATTTTGGATTTGTTGATATTGCATTTGTACATCAGCAGATGGGAAATAAACCCATCCAAATTTCAAGGACCTTATAGTTCAGTGAAATTTCTAGGTTCCAATGGTGTGGGGCATGCAGATATATATGTGATAGAATATTATTTTAAGGTGTGTGACTTCTGTTTATGCTGCATTTGTTTTACTCAGTGAAGTGTATTACTGTGTCTGTATAAAACACCTTGTGATCCTAATAAAGAGCTGAATGGCTAATAGCGAGGCATGAGCCAGAATAGGCAGGGCTGGCAGTCAGAGAACATAAATAGAACAAAAAACAAGGAAGGAGAGCAACTAGAGAACAAGCAGAGGAGGACATTAGGGGCCAGTCATCCAGCCACTGAGTAAGCCACTGAGTAAGAAGTAAAGTAAGATCTACAAAAGTAGGAAAAATAAAAGCCCAGAGGGAAAAAGTTAGATGGGTTAATTTAAATCAGAAAAGTTGGGTAGAAACAAGCCAAGCTAAGGCCAGGCATTCATAACTAAGAATAAGCTGCTATGTGTGATTTACTTAGGAGCTGGGTGGTAGAGCCCTCAAAAATCCCAAAAGAGCCAAACAGTAAACATCAGCAACATAGTGACACAACATCATCTTGGGACTTGAATATCCATCTGGAGCCCGAGAAAGCTTGAAAAGATACACAGCTTCTTTAAGGGGCACTGCTGTTCAGCCAGCAGCACTAAACAGAAACAGAAACAGAAACAGCAAGCTAAGTAAAAACCTTTTGTAGAAAAGCAGGTACAAGCTTCCATAGCTAGGAAGGTTTAATGCAGTTCCTGGTGAGAGGAACTGCATTTAGGTTTGGCCCTCACTACTCAGGAAATGGGCAGGGCCAGCTGAGAGCCATGCAGAGTATCCAAGTGTAGCTTACCAGTCTAAAGTTTGCTTGTTCGATCAAAAAGGACTAGAGATATGCATTAAAAGAGGACCAGACAGAAAAACCTCTAAATAGGTTCCAGTGTTTTATACAATGTGCAGAACTTAAGAAAAGAAAGGAGTATGGACAGTCAGAAAGAACTAGTTTAAAAATAATAAAATAAAGTCTTTAAAGAGAGTATAAGTAATTAAAAAAAAGAGTAAGTCATGCAAAGATGGGAAATACGCAGGGAGTCTGGATCTTGTATAGTATTGTGTTGATTTTGAAATTTTGATTGCTGAAAAGGAAAGGACAGCTGCTAAGAGACCTGGAAATAAAAGAGGGACTGTTGAAATAAACCAGCCTAGATATTTTAAGAAAGCCTTAACTTTAAAAAAGTAAAAAAAAAAAATGTATTTGTCAAATGGAAATCAAAAATGCTTTAGAGAAACCGTTTTGCTTTTGTTTCCACAGGAAACAAGAGGCTGGAGATTCACTACAGGTTGATTTCATTCTGGTCTGATAAAGGGAGACCGCTTGAATCCTGACAGGTGATATGTATCAACAAAGATTATAGTTGGTCTTCCCAGGACTTGATCATTATCTCAAAAAAATTGTTCCTGGGAATCTAAAGATACTTCACCCACAGACAGCAAGAAGCACTATAGAGAAAACAGTGCCCACATTCCCAAGAGAAAAGGGGGTGTGGGTGGTCTTTGGATATTTTGTGCACTATGAATGTTTGCTACAATTAGGGGGAATATAGGAATATAATATTAAAAAAACCATTAATCTCAGATGTTTTGCCCACCGTTAGGAATGAAAAACAAAGTTGCTGCTTAGTTGGAGTCTGGAAACAGCACATTTCTCTCTTGGGTGTCCTGTCATATACCAAATGATTTGGACAACTGTTATCTTTGAATAGAGCCATGAATAGAAGGTTCTTCAACAGGTCCAGGATGATGTGTAGGCTGCTCTATCACTCTGACAATAAGATCCAGGAGACCTGATGGTACTTGAGGTGTCAGTGACAGATAGTGATGCTGTTTGGGGACTTTGCCAAGTTGCTATAGGTGAATTACACATGAAGACCTTGGAAGTTTAAAGCAGGCCACTACCACCATTTTAGACAGCTATTTCCCCCTTTAGGGACAGCTCTTGGCTTGCTATCGGGCCTTAGTGGAGTCTGAATGTTTGACATCTGTCATCAAGTTACCATGTGACCTGAGCTGCCCATCATGAATTAGGCATTATCTGACCACTAAAAACATAAAGAACAACGTACACAGCAGCAATACATTATCAAATGAAAGTGTACATATGTGATCAGGCCTGAGAAAGTTCTAAGAGCATAAAAGTTACATGAATGAGGTGCTCAAATGCCTATGTTTTCTACTCCAATTACAAACCTGTCTATTTCCAAGTATGTACCCATAGCTTCATGGGGTAAGACATTATCAGTTTACCAAGGAAGAGAAGACTAGAGCATGGTTTACAAATAGTTCTGCATGGTATGAAGTACTACCAAGTGGTGGAGTGCTGTAGCATTATAATCCATTTCTGGGACAACCTTGAAAGACATCAATGAAGGCCTTCACAGATGGCATAGCTTTGGGCAGTACATGTGGCCGTACATTTTCCTTGAAAGGAGGAATGGTCAGTTGTGAGAGTATTTATTGAGTCATGGTCTGAAGCAAACAGATTGTTTAGATGGTCAGGAACTTGGAAAGAGCACGATTGGAAAATTGGTGGGAAGGATATTTAGAGAAGTATTATGAGGATATATCACTCCAAATGAACAAAGGATATGAAGATACTTTTTTTTTTTTGATGCAAACAGCACAAGGCTTTATTGTAGTTTAAGGAGCTAACCCCATGTTAGCTAGGGTCTTTCATCTATCCACCATGGAGGATGGCTAGGAAAGATACAGTGAAGCCACGGCATAGAGATCTAATAGGGTAGCATAAGGGGAATGTCTAGGGGTACGCACAAGCTTAGGATTGGTGTGCCTCCAGGCTTGGAGGGTTTGCCCTGTGTTGATTGGTCAACTGGTTGTTATGGCCCATAGGCCCTCCCAGGGTGGTTGCTATACTCTGCATGTCATTGCTGTGCACTTGTCGATAAAGCACACCCAGAGCTGTGAAGCATAGCACCACCAGCTAACTTCTGATTGGTTCCTTGCCACAAGGCAGGCATCTGACCTCCTAGTGACCAAGGCAAGGTCAGGCAAGCATGTGCTAGGCTGTTATGGCTACTGAAATGGGGAGCTGGTCCCTTCATTCCCCCATTTTCTTTTTTGGAGATTCCAATCATGGAATTGCTGTCTCTCCAGCGTCCCCATCAGGGAATGAGAGGTATTGGCATCCCTTATGAAAGGGAGTTCCTTTTGATTTAGCATTTTAACCAGGGAAAATGGGGGATGTATTCTTTCCCAAGCTACTTCCTGCTGACTTCGGGACGAAGTTAGCGATCCAAAAAGGCTGAAATGCTAGTCAAAAGCAAAAAAAGGGAATTTAGGCAATGGGGAATCCATCAGGAACTTCTGGTTGGCAAACTCTGTTGCAGAGACAGGGGGTGTCCACATCAGCTGGACTGGTTCACATCCACAGCAAGTACATAAATGCACATAAAGATTGACTTCAATAGAGGCGGGGTTCAATAATCAAATACATAGGATGACTTTGTCTGTGACAGACCAACTCTTTTCCAAGTCACCATGGGAATTGAACAGTGCACACATGAACAAAGTGGCCTTGGTGCCAGAGACAGAGGTTATACATTGGCTTAACTTGAGCCACTCACTGAGGCTGACTTAGC